>NC_042997.1:18828631-18833631 GCF_006345805.1 Octopus sinensis | reverse complement strand
TATATACACATATATATATATAATTGTTAAACAGGATGTGAAGCATTAAGGTGATGCAAAAATATCAAGCCATATACAATATTATTACAGGAAGAAATTCAAAAACCTTACAGCTGTTTCACGGATATCCTCAAGTATGGGATATTCCATCATCAGAGACAAATTGGGGAAAAAATATGGAAAATGAGAATGGTATATATCAATAAGATGATAACATAGAGGAAGGGAGTAAAAGAATAAGGAGATGGAAAGAGAGAAGAAAAGAGACATAAAAGTTCATAGTTCAGCTTTCCAAAGTTATTGAAATGAAAGCATGAGTCCTTAGGTGCAATCCTGCATATATCCATGTGTGTAAGTCTTTAGGTGCAATCCTGAGTATATCCATGTCAGTATTCCATATTTTTTCCTCGATTTGTCTCTGATGACAGAATATTCCATACTCTAGGATATCCCTGGAACAGCTGTAAGATTTTGAATTTCTTCCTGTTATAATATTGTATATGACTTGAGATTTTTGCCTTGCCTTAATGTTTGATGTCCTGTTTAACAATTATATATATGTATATATATATATATATATATATATATATATATATATATATATATATATGTATATATATATATATAATATATATATATATATACAAAGAGGCTTTCTATCCAATACTCTAATGGCTCTGACTATTTATTGCTTATTTAAATCTCTAGCATCTTGGAATTCCATTTTCTTCTATGAAATTGGATTGAAAGTGTTGTGTCAAAAAAAAATGATAATAAACTGGCTGACGCAGTGGATATTGCTGGTTGTTGTTTTATAATAATGCTTTCACTATCTATGTTATGTATGGAACTAAGCTGACATAAATTATTCAATAGAAAATGTAAAAATTGTCTTTCCATTTCAATAACTTCTATTTCTTTGTCAATATAAATTACAATAACAAAATATGTTGTAAATAACAAAATTACAAAATTTAGGCATCTTCATAATATTTATGTTTTAGTTAATCAAGTCTGAAATGATAATTGTTGCAAAATTAAAAGGAAAATTACAGGAAAGGTGAATTTACAGAGAATGAAGGTAGTAGAGAGTGTTATATACAAGACAGAATTTGGTTTAAGAGGAAGTTTAAATTTGTACTAGGATATCATACTACAGACAACTCACCATTTTTTAAGTGAGACAAGGGTAAAATCCCTTAAGTAGGATATGGCAAAGCATATCTTCTGTAATTTTCTAGGTGCTCAGATAATTAGATTCAGGTGATAATAATTTTAGCTAAAAGAGTCTATAAACAAGATATGAACTGTAGAAAAACACTTTGTGTATGACTGGCTGGTCATCAGAGCTTTAATTATAATCATATTTACTAATATAGCCATTGAGGTTGAAGTATAAGGATTTTCTATATTTTGGAAGTTTCATAAGCAAATGACCAGTTTTTATTTGTGATTTTGCTCTTTTACTTGTTTCAGTCATTTGACTGTGGCCATGCTAGAGCACCACCTTTAGTCGTACAAATCGACCCCAGGACTTATTCTTTGTAAGCCTAGTACTTATTCTATCAGTCTCTTTTGCCGAACTGCTAAGTTACTGGGATGTAAACACACCAGCATTGGTTGTCAAGCGATGTTGGGGGGACAAACACAGATACACAAACATATACATACACACATACACATATATACACATATATGACGGGCTTCTTTCAGTTTCCATCTATCAAATCCACTCACAAGGCTTTGGTCAGCCTGAGGCAATCGTAGAAGACACTTGCCCAAGGTGCCACACAGTGGAACTGAACCCGAAACCATGAGGCTGGTAAGCAAGCTACTTGCCACACAGCCACTCCTACGTCTATGTAGGAATGGCTGTATGATCCAAGCTTTGTGAGTGGCTTTTTTTGAAGATCTACTGATATGTCACACACCCAGAATAGTGGTGGACAGTAAAATCATACAAAAGAGCAATGCAATGAGAAGTAGATGAATATTCAGTTATAGAATGCACAAACTGAAGCAATATTTAGAAAGTGAGCTTGTATTATATTAGGACAGAAAGCAGTTGGAACTCAATACAATATGTGCACTATAAATATTCTTTTCTATTCTAGGCATAAGATTCAAAATTTTTAGGGAGGGGCCAGTTGATCAGATCAACTCTAGTACACAACTGGAATTTAATTTATCAACCCCAAAATGATGAAAGGCAAAGTTGATCTCAGTGGAATTTGAACTCAGAAAGTAAAGACAGATGAAATACAGTGAAGCATTTTTCCCAACGGTCTAATGTTTCTGCCAGCTTGCTGCCTTGTGTACTATAAATATTGAATATACAAAACTTTCTATCAAGTGTCATGATATACCAAAAGGGCAGTGGAGAGATATTTGTAATATAATGCATAAAGTACCTACTTCATTTAAAGTAATATACCTGTTTATTGTTTCTGGTCTTGATCCGGCTGTATAAGTCCTTGTGAAAATAATTTCACACACACCGTCTCACATTGATCCAAGCTTTGTGAGTGAAACTGGTTGGCTGAATCTGCTTATGAACCGTACCTACTCTTGTGTTTGATTAACCCATCCCATTAACATCACCACTTAGCTGTTGGGCACCGTAAGTGTACTCCACCCTGAGGCAAAAATTTATGTTAAATCTCTGGTCTGATGATAGCTACTAATTTCAAAAGCTTTGCAGAAAGGTCATGGATATTGTCACCTGATTTAGCCTTAAAATGAACAATATATTTTGTATTTATATATCATACAAAATATTTTCATGAAAAACATATGCATGTAATTTCCACATAAACTTTACAGCCTAACCTACACCTATAAAGCTCAATAGTCACTTTCAAATTTATATTTTTTACTTCATTTAGGATGCATGAATTTTTCAACAAATTTGATACAGCAATTATAATAAATCTAGTTAAACACTCCTATTATAATCAAACATGTTGCTAAAAACAGTTAGTGTGTATAATGCATGAGAAATATTTTCTGGGATTTTGTTGCCCATAATTACAGGTGTATGCTGTACACAAATATGTATTATAAACGAATAATTTAAAGTATTACATGATGTAATAAGGCTAGAGGAAATTTTAATTTATTCACATTAAACCTATATTTATGAAACTTAACCTATTTTAGTCAAAAAAGAAAGATGAGAAAATTAAAATTAATTAAAATTAATTGGATATGGGTGCAGGAATGGCTGTGTGGTAAAAAGCTGGGTTCCCTACCGCATGGTTCTGGGTTCGGTCCCCTTCTGTGGAACCTTGGGCAAGTGTCTTCTGCTATAGCCTCGGGCCAACCAAAAGAATAAAAAAGAATAGAATGCAATATTAAAGGAGTTTTGATCTTTGGTAGAATTGATTTAAATTAGTCTAAATTTTCAGGTTATCTTCCATGTCTTTCATTAAGATAATGACTATTTCTCAAAACACTGGGTTTAATTTGAATTAAATAAACTTCTTGGATCACTACATGGTTTTCCTACTGCGGTTCTTGATTTTTTTCCCTGGGTCATTCTCATAAAAGAATACTGTTTGATACATTCACTTACAAACACTCCTATATAGTTTCAAAACACCCTCATTTACATTCATATACACCAACCATTTCTTGCATTTATAGTTACAACTATTATTTTAGTTGACTCACTCATCTTTATTTGATTTCATTATTGTTTTCTTACACAGACATAACATTTTAAATTTATTAAAAAAAGAAATAAAGGTTTTTCAAAACATCAATATAATAAATGAAATGGAAGAGCTGTAACCAGTAGATATAGATGTGGTTTAAACTTGTTAGTATGTTGCCATATTTATGTTATCATAAATTTTGTTTCAATAATAAATATTAAAAAATAAAAGTTAGAGGTGGAGGTTTTCGTAGTTGAACAAATTGACTCCAGTACCTTTTTAAAGTTTGGTACATGTTTTATCGGTTCTTTTGACAAACTGCTAAGTTATATAAACATAACCAAATCAATACCTATTTCTTTTATTACCCACAAGGGGCTAAACACAGAGAGGACAAACAAGGACAGACAAACGGATTAAGTCGATTATATCGACCCCAGTGTGTAACTGGTCCTTAATTTATCGACTCCGAAAGGATGAAAGGCAAAGTCGACCTCGGCAGAATTTGAACTCAGAACGTAACGGCAGACGAAATACTGCTAAGTATTTCGCCCGGCGTGCTAGCGTTTCTGCCAGCTCGCCACCTTCGAGTTGTCATGTGGTGGGGAATGGACACAAACATGAAGACACACATACATGCACACTGGATGCAGTGAATATATTGTTGTCTGAATTATGCAGAAATGAAAATAACACTGACATCCAAGAATAATATGATATTTACTAAAATTACATTAAAATATCTTGAAATACTAATGAGTAAATTTATTCAATAAAATCGCCATTGGCTTCAACCACGGTCTCCAGATGACTTCAGAATCTCCTGCAACTCTTTTGCATGGCCTCCTTGTTTAAGTTGGTGTATGCTGCCATAATCCTTGCCTTCAGTTCATGTTTGGTGTTACAGGGAGTTTTGTTGGTCTCTCACTCAGCTGCACCCCATGCACACTAATTAAGGGAGTTGCAATCTGGTGAGTTAGGTGGCTAGATATTAGGGGTGATGTTGCAGAAATTGTCTGATAGCCAAGACCAGATACTCCTGCTTGTGTGGCATGGTGCAGAGTCCTTTTGCCAGACATAGGTTCTTCCAGCAGCCACCCTCTTAACCCAGAGCAGTGCTACGTCATCCAGGCACTTGATTTAGACCTCTGTGTTGAATCTGAGGTCGGTTGGGAAGATGAATGGAGGTATAACGTCAACATCACTAGTGATCACTCCAAACATCATGATGCTAACTGGATGTTTGATTTTTATCACTCCTGGTACATGCACTGTCCTCATATTGACACCTAAACATTCTGAAATGTTTATACTGGAGCTTCCAGCATGAATGCCAAGCAGTAC
>NC_042997.1:18798631-18818631 GCF_006345805.1 Octopus sinensis | reverse complement strand
TTTACTCTTTTACTCTTTTACTTGTTTCAGTCATGTGACTGTGGCCATGCTGGAGCATCGCCTTTAGTCGATCAAATCGACCCCAGGACTTACTCTAAGGACTTATACTAAACCTAGTACTTATTTTATTGGTCTCTTTTTTGCCGAAGCGCTAAGTTACGGGGACAAACACAGACACACAAAAATGCACATACATATATATATATATATATATATATATAATATATATATATATATATATATATATATATATATATATTATATATATATATATATATAATATATATTATATATATATTATATATATATATATATATATATATATATATTAATAAAAGGAATTCCAACCTTGACTGATTTTCACGTTTTATTTACAATCTTATAATGATATAAGATAATATAATATAATAAAATAAAATAAAATAATAGAATGTTAAATGTTCATTCTGATTGAACTAGTACTTTCATGCATTAAATTCTGCAATCTTCAGGTTCATGTAGTAGTGGTGACAGTCATGCTTCACAATTTTTGACTGTCAAAAATTGTGAAGCATGACTGTCACCACTACTACATGAATCTGAAGATTGCAGAATTTAATGCATGAAAGTACTAGTTCAATCAGAATGAACATTTAACATTCTATTTTATTTTATTTTATTATATTATATTATCTTATATCATTATAAGATTGTAAATAAAACGTGAAAATCAGACAAGGTTGGAATTCCTTTTATTAATATATTCTTCACACACACCCGTATATATATATATATATATATATATATATATATATATATATATATTATATTAATTAGAGACAAAACCACTATTAGGCAAATCAAACAATGAAAAACTTAAGCCAATACATAAGATTATTTAATTTATATTATTTAAATATATAACAAAATTATTAAAAAAATATAATTAATATCACAATACGATCGTTTCATGCCTGCTAACTTCTTCATCTGATTTTTCCATGTAAGTTTGGATTTATTCCCTAATATTTATTATTAATATATATATATATATATATTTGTAAAAAATGAAGTTCGAAAATGCTGCTATATTAGACTAATTTTTAATTTTTATATATACATTATAACATGTTTCGGTTCTTGAAATGATGAACCTTATCAAAAAAAGTTATATATAAAAAAAGATAGTTCATGCTATCAAATATAAAAAATTCATTTATAACATACAATAGAGTCAGGCATCAAAAGTTCATATATAGTGAAGTGAGTTCGTTCATGCTATATGTTCAAAGAGTATGATGCAGTGGTTCATAGTGGTGATATGCATTCAATATAAAAGATAGATCAAAGTGGTGATATGCAGTCAATATAAAAAATTGATGTTCCTGAAAGAGCAAGGAATTCATTTTAGATTTTACCTTGAGCAACTGTGATGACTTTTGGTCGGTGTTCGCTGGATAGTTCTGGTGAACCTTGTGAATTGTTTGGGTTTTATATCACCTGTTAGGTGGTCAGTCCAGCGTAACGTGACGTCATCAACGTTTTGACCAATCGTTTCGTTAGGTGGCTTAGTCAAGCATATACATATATACGATGGGCTTCTTTCAGTTTCCGTCTACCATATCCACTCACAAGGCTTTGGTCGGCCCGAGGCTATAGTAGAAGACACTTGCCCAAGGAGCCACGAAGTGGGACTGAACCCGGAACTATGTGGTTCGTAAGCAAGCTACTTACCACACAGCTACTCCTACACCTATAGGGATATCTTTATAATGAATGCATCATCCTCCTTAATCACAAACATTATAATTCTTTATGTGATGTTGTCCAATAAATTCCCTTAACATTGATTGTGTTATGATCTCTATAACTTTCATAATTCGTATAAACTCTTTGAACACTTCCTTGCTTACTCCGAAATAATTTTTTAATCATTAGGTTATGTTTTGGATATCTACCGAACTGTATAATTTTGATTGACTTACTTTATTCTAAGTAATATTGTGACAATTTTGGTCAATATAAACATTAGGTTAACGACTTTCTACTTATTTACCGGGTTATTAGTTTTGATTTACATTCTCTAATAAGAACTGACTTTCCAACTGATAAATTCTTCCTAAATAATTAAATGATACCTAAATATTTCCCTATTCTACATTCATATGTTCAGGAACTCCTAAATTTATAAATTTATACTTTTAAATTAGCATACAGTGTTACTTACAAAAATTTTGTTATTTTAAGGCACACATTTATTTATTCATTAATACCAATCACCCCTCCAGTCACAGTCCTGACCAATTCGCTCTCTAGTTTTTCACTCTATCTTTTACTCTCTCTCTCTCTCTCTATCTGTCTCTCTCTCCCTTTTTTCTTTTTCTTCTTTTCCCCTCTACTTCATTTAGTTTATTTTGTTCCATTAGTTCTTTCCCTTTTCCTTATCTGTTTTCCCTTCTCCACTTTTAGCATGATTAATTTCAGTGAATTAAAACAATACCAATTATACAATAAATGGGTTTTGAGAATATTGTCCATGACTACCTTTGAACTTGTCTTGATTAATGTTTGCTTAGCGCTTACCATCAACTATATCGGATGAGTTCTGCCTCTATTCACCTTTGTGGGTGAGGTTATTTAGATTAATTATGTAGTTATAGATCTTGATACTCCAGTTGACTTCACATTTACGACCTTGTTCAACCATTGTTTCTTGTGTGACTGCTCAGAGGACAAATTGACCTTAATTTTCGTAAATGTTGCTATTCTGATTAGAAATTTCACTTGTTGATAATCTGTTGATTATAAGACATCGCTCATCTGTTTACCTGATTGCCTGATGATTTGGGACTTATATTACGTATTACACAATCTAATTAATTGTATATGTTTATATTAAAATAAAAACTCCTAATGAAACAATGAAACAAATGTAGCAGAAAACATATACACATATGCACACACATACACATATGCACACACATACACACACATATACATGTATGTATGTGCATGCGTGTGTGAGTATGTGTGTGTGTATGTGTGCATCTGTATTTATGTATACATGCATGTGTGTTTGCATGTGCATGTGTGTGTGTGCCTTTATATATAATGTAATAGTTGTAATACCTTTTCTGAAAGCCCTCAGTTATGTGTATAATATTAACGAAGATATATTTAAGGCCTAACTGATTTTTTTAAAAAGGCCTCACATGTTACTCTTAGATTAGGGTAACCTCCAGCAACTAACTGATACATAAAATTAAAAAGGAAATTATTCATTTATTAAGAAAGCAATAATACAAATATCAACTGCTCTCGCACAAGAAAAGTCAATGATGTTTCACTTGACAATCTAAAACACAAATTCAGTGAAAGAATGCAAATTAAGAATCAGAGGGAGATTTTCAGAACATGGGTTGCTGTGCTCTACTATGGTGAAGCTTGAGTTAGTTGTAGACAACTTAAGAATTGAGATTTAGTGCCATAATCTTTAGAGCTGTAATCTTCTTGACAGACTTAACATGAGGCACTTAGATGTGAGAAAGACTTTGAATAAATAAATTTATTAGCGGTTTTTCTTATAAACAAAAACGCTTCTAGGAATTTGATTGGTTACGAGAGTTATTAGAATTGAAAAGGTATCAAGGAATGAATGAGTGAGAAATTTCTGGAGATGGAATTAAAAACAATGTAGAAGTATCAAAACAGAACAATGATGCCAAAGAATGTAAAATAACATTCTCATTAGCAACCACAACTTTACAATGGCAAAATTAAAATTAAAGAAAAAATTGGAAGTGACTGGCAAAGCAAATATTGCATTAACAATTGTGGGCAGGTAAAAACAAAATAGATTATTTAATTTAATGTAGAAGTAGTGTTATAGAGATAGTAAACTGATAACATAATATCAAATTTAATGAATCATTTTATGTGAAAGGAAACTTCCCAGATGGTTAGCTTTCACACAGTTCTCTAATGGCATAGCTTTATTAGTGGATAAAATTAAACAGACGGATCTCATTTCACACGTCACAGTAGGAAGGATAATTTAATAAATTAAGTGGAGCATTTTCTATTTAGCATGTGAATTAGTCAATTTGATATGTTAATTAGGTCACTACAAGATTTGATTGTATCAACTCTAAAGACTACTTGTTAAGTAAAATGGATCTTGATTCTTAATTAACGAAATAGCACCTGAGCACCATCACCGTGACAAGGGAAGTGAAATACCATCACCCTCCACAGGAAGGTGAGAAACAAGAAGACTAAGCATAAGAAGTTCAAAAATACATTTGAGCTTGAAAGGTGAAGAAAAAGAACTGACAGAAATGATTATTTAACTTTCAACCATCATTACCATCACCACCACCACCACCACCACCACCACCACCACCACCACCACCACCACCATCACCACCACCATCATCATCATCATCATCATCATCATCATCATCATCATCATCATCATCATCATCATATTCATCACCATTTACCTTATTTTCCAAGACAAATATTGATTGGAAGGGTTAATAATTTTCTGTGTTTCACATCTCTTTCATTGATTTTTCTTTTCTTCACCCTCTCTACTTTCATGGTACGATAACGTGTTTATACTCCACCTTTCAGGTAATCATACTGCTGAAATGCTTTGTTTAAAAAACATTCATGTGAAAGTTACAAATAATAACAAAAATGTTGGTTTTTACTCATTGTGAACATGTTGCAATAAGTTTTAATAATAGCTATAAAATTCAACATGATTTTTCCTATCATTGTATTCATACTGCATTTCATGATAGTTGAAGCATATCAACATATGTTCAATGTATACAATGTACTTCAAGCTTCAGTGTGAGTGTGGAGTACATAAAACAAATTCTTCCTTGACTTAAAGAAAATAGTGTGGTATTTTTAGAATGTAAAAGGAAAATGCAGAATAATATAAAAATGATGAACAATATTTTCCTAAAGTAAGATAAGTGATAGATGTGAAGAGAAATGAAATTTTGTGATGTTAAAACATTTCAGTTTGACGTCATAAGAATCTATAAACATTCAAGAGAACATGGAATATCTCATTTTTTGGAATTGGTTCTTGAAATGCATATAAAGTTATAAATAATAGCCTGTAGATATTCGGTTGGAAATCCTTTTGAATAGAAAACATCAAAGGTTACCCATAGGACATGAACTCACACAGTAGATATGACTGGTATTCTGTGCAAAAGAGCTTTTTAAGCTTAATATTTATATGTTATTATTTAAAGCTTTACATTTACTTCGAGAACCAGTTCCAAAAAAGAATTTTTCTACATTTCAACTTTTGTGATCCAGGCTCGTTGCCAGTACCGCCTCACTAGCCCCCATGCTGGTGGCACGTAAAATGCACCCACTACACTCTCAGATTGGTGTGCATTAGGAAGGGCATCCAGCTGTAGAAACTCTGCCAAATCAAGATTGGAGCCTGGTGCAGCCATCTGGTTCACCAGCCCTCAGTCAAAATCGTCCAACCCATGCTAAACGATGATGATGATGATGTGCTTAAAAGCAGGAATACAAAAAAAAATTTGGGCATAAATTCTCATTATGCATATCATGAATGACCAACTCAAATTGTGCCATACAACCAACCAAACAAGTACATCTTCTCTGAATATCCTAGATGTGTGCTGTTCACCTACCAAAGACAAAATTCATCATAAACATTAAGCTAACTCAATAAAATAATAATGGATCATAATGGGAAACTAATTTTTCTGTCTCTAATTATAAATTGCTGTGACAGTTGTTCTGAGATTGCTCTACACACACCACACCTTATTCTCTCCTGAGACTGCACTGGGTACATGGCAGGATAATGGGAATATGACGAGTTAAGGATGAGTAACATTCCACTAGCACACATCCTGTGTTCATTAAGTTATATGTATTATTTTATTGAAAATATATAAATAGAAACAGATTTTCTTTATGATCCAGTTCTTGGAGTATTCTGATACAATCTGATCATAATTTCTTTTTAAACCTACTAATAAACACTTAAAAACAAGGGCGATATCATGTTTATTTTTTAGCACAGTATGTTCAGCATGATAGCACAGGAGAGAAATTGTGTCAATAACCATGATATACCACTGCGACCAAGGAATAGTCAGTTTGCATCATTCTACCAGCATGGTTTCAATGTTATAGTCATAATATTGAACTTCTTAAGCCATGTTACTTAGGTATAAGCAAATTCTATAAGGTTATATATTTTATTTCCATAAGATGTGGCGATTTTATAAAACTGATAAACAGATTTTTTTGCAAGGAAAGAGTCTCTGTAATAAATTAGAATTTTACCCAGGATATTACTAAATAATAAATAAACTAGGGCTTAGCATCCACTCAAATGATAGCAGAATTCTTCAAGTATATCTTATCCAAATGTCAGCTGTTGGTGTATCATTGGGCCATAGATTAAGCTTATTACCCAAAAACATGTAGTGTCTAACTGCAATGCTTCCATCTGCAAAACTGTACTAAAAGGATTTGGCCAATTTGAGTCTAAGGTACAAGGCTCTTTCTCAATGTGCTATGCAATAAGATCACATATAGAACCACAGGATTGCAAAATGAGCATTTTAACCAGATGGACATGGGTAACTTCTTAACAACTATGACAAGAAAACAAAAATAGTAAAACCAACTAATTACAATGTACGGAATGGCGATAACGAACAGTAAATGTCAATGGATTGACAGTAGTAGATGTGTAAAACTTTGGTTTTTCTTTTAGGGGTATGAAACTATTTACAGCTTTGAATAGCTGCTAACTACCCTCCCTCCCTTCATTCATCCCCCTCCTCCTCCTCTCATCATCATCATCACAATCATCATCATCATCATCATCATCATCATCATCACCATCATCATCATCATCATCATCATCACAATCATCATCATCATCATCATCACCATCATCACAATTATCACCATCACCATCAGCTTCTTCTTCTTCTTCTTCTTCTTCTTCTTCTTCTTCTTCTTCTTCTTCTTACCGTTTTATACAGATTAGCTCAAATTAAAGGTCTTCTAGCATGACCATGGCACAATGTATTTAGGACTAGATGAGCCAATGCTTCTTGCACAATGTTAAGCTGTGACTTAAGAAAGATATGGCTTTTTAAACCTAGCAAACAGAATTACTTACTGGTTCATCCCCATTCTCGTTGTTGTGTTTGTTTAACATTAAGTCAACCCTAATCAAGCACACCTATAATTAAAGGCATTCCAGCCATGAGCAGTCTATCTTTTTGCATATTTAGAACTACAGCATCCAATACATTTTCCTGTTTTTAGGTGGCAATGCATGAATTAAAGGTGAACCAACTGGGTATGCAATCATGAAGAAATTTGTTTGTTGGCTTTTTCACAATTTTTCTCTACAGACATCTACTTGCAGAATTTTAGGACGAACATCAACCAATCTCAAAGTCCATCCTCTTCAGAATAAAATATTAATAAAAAAACAAATAATGAAAGTAATAGAGAGTATTATGATGGAACATAATAATGGACTCCTAAACTCAGACAAGTTATTCAGCACAAAAATTAAGTGATATTATGTAAACTTACTCTCTAGACAAACATGATGTAGTAGTATAAAAAAAAAAAGCGCACTTTTAAAGCCTAGCTAGGCTCACGGGCCCGGTTTCCCGGTTTCAATGGCGTAAGTGTTCCCCAGCTGGACAGAACGCCAGTCCATCACAGCGTTACTCATTTTTGCCAGCTGAGTGGACTGGAGCAACGTGAAATGAAGTGTTTTGCTCACGAACATAATGCATCGCCCAGTCCAGGAATCAAAACCGCAATCTTACGATCATGATGCTGACACCCTAACCACTAAGCCATGCGCCTCCACTGTAGTAGTATAAAGCAACTAGAAATGTACATAAATGATTAACTTACTAAAAGTATCAGCTAAGTTTCTCTCAAATCATGACTAACCATTTTAGAAAAAGAAAATACCAAAAGATAATAATCTAATCCTGGAAATATCAGCTCTGGGGGGAAAAAAAGAGATGAAAAGTTATGCTTCTGGATGATTATGAGTGATTTGGGATCCAAAAGCAACATGATAAAATAATATTGACTATCTCTAGGTGCAAGAGTGGCTGTGTGGTAAGTAGCTTGCTTACAAACCACATGGTTCTGGGTTCAGTCCCACTGCGTGGCACCTTGGGCAGGTGTCTTCTACTAGAGCCTCAGGCCGACCAATGCCTTGTGAGTGGATTTGGTAGATGGAAACTGAAAGAAGCCTGTCATATATATGTGCGTGTGTGTGTGTATGTTTGTATGTCTGTGTTTGTCCCCCCGCCAACATCGCTTGACAACCGATGCTGGTGTGTTTACGTCTCCGTAACTTAGCGGTTTGGCTAAAAGTGACTGATAGAATAAGTACTAGGCTTACAAAGAATTAGTCCTGGGGTCGATTTTCTCGACTAAAGGCAGTGCTCCAGCATGGCCGCAGTCAAGTGACTGAAACAAGTAAAAAAATAAAAGAGTATCTTAAATATTAACTGACCATAGACTACAATAAATAATAAATAAGGAATATTACATTAATTGATTATAGGCATTCATATATATATATATCATTTTATATCCTTTTCACACCTAGCAAATATTTATTTTCATCAGTCTTAGAATGTAATAAAGTATTGGTGTATCTCAGGCATCATAGTTGTAGTCTAGTACAGAGAGACAACAGGGTAATGCTGTTAGTAGGATGGTGAGAGAGGGTGTCAGAGAGAAACGGGATGCTATGCTAAGAGATGTTAAGCTAAGTTGGGAGGAATGAAGAACAGGAAGAATGAACAGGTAGAAGGAAGTGATAATTGAGAAATTAGCAATTAGCAACGGGGAAACCAAAAGATAAGAATGAAAGATGACAGAATTGAAAAATGAAGAAAAAGTGAAAAGCTGACAAGAAGCTTAACTTCTCTTAGCATAGAATCCCTTGTCTCTCTGTGACACCCCCTCTCACCATCCTACTACACACACACATATATTATGATGATTTTCTTTTCTTTACTAACCATGAGAAATGCTTTATCAAGTCTACATTTCTTCACCATAGCCTACAAATATTTCCTTACAGACACAATGTTCAATTCATTCTTGTGCAAGATTTGTTGGTTTGCACTAATTTCTTTAAGGAATCATACATTTGAAAGATGCAGTTTTCACAAGGCAGCAATTTTCTGGTGTTTTCTCTGATTCTTTAAACTTTGCATAAGGTTTTATTGTCTAGGCTATTAAATCAGATAATGTATGCATTCACATAAATACTTATATTTCTGCAATAAATGCGTAGATGTTATATGCATATATATATATACATATATATATCTACATACATATATATATATATATATATATATATATATATATGTATGTATATATATATATATATATTATATATATATATATATGTATGTATGTATATATATATATATATATATATATATATATATATATATATATATTATATATATATATATATATATGCATACTCGTATTTTGTTTCAGTGCATTCATTTTCTCTGAGTACGTGTTGATTTATTTCTAGATATTTATTTCTGTATTCTTGATAATGTTTCTGATATTACCATCTCTCTCTCTCTCTCTCTCTCTCTCTCTCTCTCTCTCTCTCTCTCTCTCTCTCTCTCTCTCTCTCTCTCTCTCTCTTTCTCTCTCTCTCCACTTGAAAACAAAATAAAGCTTCTGTAATCATTGATATATAAAATTACATTTTGATGATTATAGAATTATCATCAATGAAACAAAAATATTCTGATCCATTTTAATTTTGATTTACCTTATTTATAGTAATCATCAATATACAGAGAAAAATGTAAATATCCATATATCTAAATAATGTGCGTGCACGTTGTGTGTGTGTGTGTGTAGAAACAGAGAGAGTGAGAGAGTGTGTAAGAGGGATGAATGGATGGATTGATAGATGATGGAAGGATGGATGAATGCATAGATAGATAGATAGATAGATAGATAGATAGATAGATAGATAGATAGATAGACAGACAGGCAGACAGACAGACAGACAAACAGGCAGGCAGGCAGACAGACAGACAGACAAACAGGCAGCGCAGACAGACAGACAGACAGACAGATAGATAGATAGACAGATAGACAGATTGATAGAACTTCATAAATAAAGTTGCATCTATTCCCAACATGGCAGAGGCATGCATACATTTGTATTAAGAAGGAATTTTTTATGATTATTCAAATGTACTTTGAAATGTTTTGATATGTTTTCTTTCATGTACTGGAGTCATCATATATCATAATATTTTACTTAATGGATATACAAACATATGAATGTTATTGAAATCATAACTGTGAACTGGAAAATGATTTCTCTCAATGGGAGATCAATTTAGAATCCTCAGGGATTGAATTGTGGCAGTGCTCATTTACACTAGCAAGTCTTGATTTCATATCTGGTTAAATATGTTTAACTATATTTGTGATAACGGCATACTGCTTTGGTTTTCTTTACAGAATTGTAAAGTAGATACTAATTCTGAATATAAATTAAATTATGGTAAAAAAAAAATTCTGTCTTAAAGAAATAAGCAATCCAAATGTCATGTGTAAATGCTTACAATAGGCCTCACAACAGACCTGGAGTGATTGCATGAAAAAGAAATTAGCAAAAGTTAAAAATAATACAGTTATTTAATACAGAGAAAAAAACACTTTTTATTTTGAGTAAAGTTTATCAAATCAAATACAAGAAATCAAAGCAGAAAATACGACTTCTGGTCTGAGATGTTGCTTATTTTTGCTTTCAGTTTAAATAATATAAAGAACTACATAGAAATACTTAGATATAAATCAATTGAATTAAATTCAAAACTATCCAACAAATTATCACAGAGAGAAAGGAACCCAAATACCTATAGTTGCTGAAAATAAAGTAAGAGAAAATTAAAAATTAAAATATTGTAGGAAAATAAAAAGAAAATGAAATTATATTGATCTCTTGAATCATTGAAAATAAAAGAAACAAACTTGAAGAAATTTCCTACAATATTGACAACGTTAAGTAGATTTACTAAGAAAAGTGTATCAACTACAACAGTCAGTCAAAGCTATTGCAGAAACAAATCAAATCACACGCACACACACACACACACATATATATATATATATATATATATATATAACTTCAGTAATGATTGAAGTAGGGCACAATTGTTTTCAGCTCTTGGAATCAAGATAAATACTGAACAGCAAATGACAAACAGTAAGTCATGCAGTTTCTCTGACAGTAGAAAGAGGTCAACTTGTTGAATTACTTGAGAAAAAAGAAATGAACTGATATTAAATATAAAACCTACAGAGAAGCTTGATATAGAGAAGACATTTGAAATAAAAGAAACCTTAAAGAAGATAAATAGATAATACTTGAACTTTGTTGAAAAAATGTACAGTCTTTCTAAAATTAACTACTAAATATAAATAATACAGATAAATAGATACATAAATTAATTAGGACACAATGAAAAGGATAGAAAAAGAAATTTGGATTACCAGGAAAGTAAGGGAGATGATTTCCTGAAGGAAATAGAAACAATATCACTGAAGTATGGCTTGGAATAAAATGGTTGCTGAAGTTGAAACAAGATTAAGAAATACGAATTAAAAAAAAATCAACTTCCATGTAGTAGAAATACTTTGAGAAGAAAAGTAACAACTGTCAGACAAAATTAAAAACAAAACGAAGCTAAATAAGATTTGTTATTAGATCAATACTAAAATAATTAATTAAAGAAACCACAAAATTATTTATTTAAGAATTCACTTCTCAGTGTGCAATGAAAGAAAAAGGCAAGTTTAATAAACAACTTTATCAAATATATAGATATTATATTTACAGTCATGAAAATAGAAGTTATACCAGACATGGCATTTCTTATTCTATTTTGTATATGTCTCAATAAGAAAGAAGAAATCAATAATTTTTTTGTAAAGTGCCAACCTTTGACAAGAAATAGGAGAACAGAACCAATGTTTGACATAGTTAAATAGATAATGAAATAGAGGAAGTACAAGTTCTTAGATGAACTTATGAAGAGCACTGGGCTACTAGAGACATCAATGTTTCACAGGATTTAATTCCATTCTGCTACATCCTGAGAACAAGTTCAGTATGATTTTTTTAATTTCATAAAATAACTACCATGTTTTGTTAAGCCTCAGGCCATCTACCACTGAGATGTCTTTTGATCAAAAACATTCCAGCCTTGAACATCCTGTTTTTTCTTTCTCCTTGCCAGGCGCAGAATACTTCAAACTAAATTCCTGAACATGTTTCTTTTTTAAAAAGGTGATTTGACTGTTATTTCAAATAGATTGAGAGAATATGTAGAGAATCATTAACTAGATAATGATGTGTAGTGTATGCAGCAAAGAAAAATGCACCCATTGTACATTGTAAAGATGGTCATGAAAGGAAGATCATTCACCCCAAATAACATGTTCAAGTACCAGTCTAAGAACATTGGCACCCAATAAGAAATGACTTTCATCATGGCAACCCATATATACATCATATCAGCTTAGAAGACAAATGTTAGATGATGAAAATGATGATGATGATGATGATGATGATGAGGAGGAGGAGGAGGAGGGTGATAATGATTGCTAAACCAAAAAGGGGAATATATAGTTATACACACACACACAAACACACACAGACACACATACACACACACACACACACATACATATACATACATACATACACACACACATACTTATATGGATGTGTGTGTTGTAAAAATTTTCTCTGCTCTTATTATAAAGCCACTTATTTTGCTCACTAAAAATAACTTTAAAAGCCACTCATGTGATATATGTCATTTATATATATTTAAATAAATAATATTGCCACTCGAAAGCAATTTAATTAAAAAGCTGAAAATTGCATATGTAAATGAAAGTAAAAATATTATTTCATGAGCTTACATAAAATTAAATCAGTTAAGCCTGAATAAGATTTGCCTAAGAGAATGGAAGATGCAGACATACATATACATGTGCATACACACATACAAAGACATCAATAAGAACATATTCATGTACACGTGTAAGTAATTATATGTTTAGAATATTATTTTTAATTATACAGTCACCTTCAAGCCTGTATACACTCTGTATCTCTTTCTCTCTCTCTGCATAAATATGTGTGCACGTGTGAATACATACATAAGCATACACGCATACATACATACATATATACATACACACACATATATATATATGTATGTATGTACATACATGAATACGTACATACACATACAAATATAACATACACACACACCCATACATACATACATACACACATACATACATACATACATACTTATGTGTTCGTCAGTTTACAATCATTTTCCGTGTTGGCAAGAGTTGGACATTTCTTCTTCAGTACAGTACCACATTGGTTATTACAATCCTTTGCTACCCTTTTGTAAAGTTCTGTAACCTAAGATCAGCCTTGCACATCCCATGCATTCAATACCCTTTCGTCCATCCATCTCTCTGTCCCTCCAGCTAGCCAATAATATATGTGTGTGTATGTGTGTATATGTATATATATATATATATATAATATATATATATATATATACATATATATATATATATATATATATATATATATATATATATATAGATAGATAGATAGATAGATAGATAGATAGATAGATAGATAGATAGATAGATAGATAGATATAAATGGAGTTTAACACAGGTATAATTCAAATACTTTTACTTCCAACACATGTTTCGAAGATTTCACTGACATTATTCAAAAGGAATAAATGGTGTAAAATAATGTAATCTTCTCTTCAGGGAAGTGAAGAAATGAAACTCGTCAATAAGATATTTTAACACTCATCTATTATATATATATATATATATATATATATATATAGACACACACACATATATATATGGACACAGACATATATATATATCATATTTGATTAGAACAAGCCTGTGCTTGTTCTCAGAAGGCATTTACAGTATCTTTATCAACTTATGTTTATTTTTTCATGCTAATATAAGATACAACAGACTACAAATTCAGACATCTCAAAATATTTCAGATGAAAATTTTTAAAGCTTGAGTACGATATATTGGACAAGTTGTTAGAGCATCAATCAAAAAGCATGTTTATTCTGGATGAATTAAAATCCCCACAATGTTCCACTTCAGTTTCTTTAATTCTTGTGTAATAAATAGAAGGTACCAGCTCAGTGCTTTCAAGCTGTCACAGCCTGAATATTCCACGGGGTCAAGCATAGCAGGATCCATTGGGTGTTTGTGTCTGCTTGTAACTGTATGGGTACCTAAAAAATTAGTGAACTTACAGTATATGTTTTTTTTTTTGTCGCCTTTTTCAAGCCTAGCCAGGCTCATGGGCCCGGTTTCCTGGTTTCTATGGCATATGTGTTCCCTCCAGCTGGACAGGACGCCAGTCCATCGCAGTGTTACTCAAGAAACAGGAAGAGAGAGTGAGAGAAAGTTGTGGCGAAAGAGTACAACAGGGGTCACCACCACCCTCTGCCAGAGCCTCGTGGAGCTTTTAGGTGTTTTTGCTCAATAAACACACACAACACCCGGTCTGGGAATCGAAACCACGATCCTCCGACCGAGAGTTCGCTGTCCTAACCACTGGGCCATTATGCCTCCACTTACAATATATGTTACCTAGTCATAATTGCTTCTGAGTGACAGCTGTACTTTTAAATGCTTTTCATGACAATAATTTAGTTGTTTAGATAGCATGAAGAAAATAGAATGTTGATATTATTGCTATTGCTCCATATCATATGTTGTAAATTAAGGCATTTTGAAAAAACTTACTAAAAGAGTTTGAAAGCTGGATGCTTTTCATGATAATTATCTGCTTATCTATCTAACATGAAGCAAAGAGAAAGACATATTTTTCTTCAAAAGCTTAATCCCTCACTGACCATATTTTCCTGCAGATACCGATTATAAATGTATAAAGTGAAAATATTCTGCATTAATCTGATCTTTTTTGAGGAGGCTGCCAATGCCACGGAGAAGAGCATTCTTTTTGACTGAGGTATAAAATATAGCTCTTTTACTCTTTTACACTCTTTTACTTGTTTCAGTCATTTGACTGCACCCATGCTGGAGCACCACCTTTAGTCAAGCTTATAGATCCCAGGATGTATTCTTTGTCAGACTAGTACTTATTCTATCTGTCACTTTCCCTGAACCGCTAAGTTACGGGGATGTAAGCACACCACCATCGGTTGTCAAGCAATGTTGGGGGGACAAACACAGACACGCAAACATACACACACACATATATACATATACATGATAGGCTTCTTTCAGTTTCCGCCTACCAAATCCACTCAAAAGGCTTTGGTCGGCCCGAGGCTATAGTAGAAGACACTTGCCCAAGGTGCCATGCAGTGGGACTGAACCTGGAACCATATGGTTGGTAAGCAAGCTACTTACCACAAAGCCACTCCTGTACCTACTAAAGTAATTTTAGCTATTATGTTTGGGCATTGGTTTGTTATTAAGAAGTTTGCTTAGCAAAAATGTGGCTTCAGGCTTGGTTTACACCTTCACATCTTAAGCAAGTATCTCTAATATAAACTTGGGTTCACTAATGTCTTGTGAAGTGAAATACAGATGGAAACTGTGTGGAATCTTGTCATATATGTGTGTGTGTGTGTGTTTGCAAGTGTTGGGTGCTTACATGTTTGTGTTTGCATATGTGTCTGTGCACCTGCCACCTTACATTCACAAACATTGCCGATATATAACTTAACAGATCAAAAAATGAAGTTTGATATGATATATATCAGACATAATAAATATTCAATCAATATGATCAACTAAAGCCCTCCAAAGTAATGTTCCAGCATCGCCATAGTCAACTGATTGAAAGAAAGGAAAAGAAAATTAAAGAATAAGAATATTTGCTTGTCACACATTTTTGTTATTTTGCCTGTTGACAAATTTCTCTATTTACTTTAAATTGTAGCATATTATTCATTTTTCAATAAAAATTTCCATTTTAGTCAAAAAAATATTGTAAAATATCAGAAACTTTTTTATTTCCTTTTTACTTCAAATGAACTAATATTTAAATTTGAAAATAAACCTGAAAATGTAACACCATAAAACTTGTTTCATATATGTATTTTTTTTATGTGAGTATACATTCATTTTCTTATTAATCTAAAAGAAAATATTGTTATAAACACATAGCAGTTTATTTTATTATGATTCTCAAGCTATCAGTGGTCATTAGTTATAAGAAAAACACGCATCTATTGGAAAACAGTTTATGGAAATGTTCTTTTTTTAAATGTACTTATCTAACTTTAAACATACTTATCTTTATAAGTATTACTGAATTTTTAACAACTTATACCTTAAGCTACAAAATGTACAAATTTAGATGTAAATATACCCTAAACACTATTTTGTGTTAATGTCTACTTATGCACAACTTTTCTCCACAATTCTCTTGAAGCTAAATATGGTAACCTAGAAATAAGTATGCATAATTACATTACTTTTTATTTAATTTTGTCTTTGTTTATTTTTCTTCAATTTCTTTCTCAAGCACAATCAATATATCAATGGAAATGTCTGGATATATTTCTTTTATTTATTTCTCTATTTTGTTGTTATTTCTAAAAAAAAAAATTGTTGAGACTGTTGTAGGGAAGCTTTGAGCAAAAAGGAAAAAGCAAAAAAAATGAACATCAATCAATGAGGGAAAAAGTGAATAACTTACTTTTGAAACTTAAGCAAATTATTAAGATTAGCTTCAACAAGTTTCAATACATGAAACAATAACAAGATATTGTTGACAGTACAGAGAACTTTTGCTTATAATTTCTTTGAACTAGGAATTAAAAGTAGGGTAGTAAGACACAGTATGTCTCCTATAAACTAGAAGTGAATAAATCAGAAACTATTTCATATTCTGGTCCTCTGGCACAGCAGAAGAATGTCTGTCTAGCAACTGAACAGAGATATAGAAAAACATTGTAAAGTATTTTTAGAATAAAGACTATCTATAGATACAAAATTAAATTGTAAACCAAAAACAACCCAATATTTTTACCCTATATTTTCATATCATTTTCATCTTCCTTGGGAAAATAAAAATCACCATCATCATCATTTTCATTGTCGTGTTTTTTGGCAACATCCTTGTCATTGACATCATCTTCATCACCACCATCATCATCTTCAGGATGGCCTTTGTCTGAATGTCAACAATGTGTGTGGAAATTCCAATATATTTCAGCTAACTGGGTGTTTTGTAAAGTGCACCATTTATTATTACAGGAGCAATTGTCATATAGCAGGAGAAATCACTCAGTCTTGGAAACATGAAATGAAAGAAAAATTAAGCATGGCCAACAGCTAAAACACATAGAACGATATAAACAAGGTCACCATATATTTTCATCAGCTGTTGACTGAGGAGCAAGGCTGACATAGCATGTGTTCATACATAGGCACATATACACATACATGTATACATGTACGTATACATATTTTAATTTATTTTATTTTATTTTATTTTCTCTTTCTGTTTATTTCTGTGTTCCTTTCTGTTGAAGAGCATAAGCTCGAAATGTAAAAGACTTCCTCACATCCTGAGCGTTAAACTAATACATCTGTCTGTTGTTTACTCACCCGTCTTCGTCTTTTGATTTGTTTGTTTTTTTTTGTAAATTCCAACTATATATATATATATATATATACACACACACATATATATATATATATGTACTATATATATATATACCATATATATATATATATATATATATATATAATACATATATAAAAATATATATGCATATGCATATATACATATACATACACACTTATAGTGTAAATACAATAAACAGCACATCAGAAAGGGGCAACATAAAGGAAGATTTAGCTTTTATGGAAAGGGAAAAACAGAACAAAACTAGAGAAAAGGTTAGAAATCAGGTGGGAATGTTGTGAAGAAGGGATGGAGAGCGAAGTGTGTAGGGGTGTATGCATGTCTAAAAGTGGGCTTAAGGGGAAGTGATAATTGTAATATAGTGGAGTATATGCATACAGATGTGTACTCATATGCAAGTAGAGTGGAATAGATGTGTGTGAAGGTGAGGGTGTTGTACCAAACTTGATACATTTTACCAATTTCTTTCGTCTCAGAATTTTTATATTTTTCTCTTTTCCTGTCTCGTCATATTTTAGTTTAAACACACCTCTTCACCAAAAAATGCTTCACACACATGTAATTTTGCCATACACTCGCACATACATTAATTACAGCTTCCACATTGCTCCTGGTAACCCATTTACTTCACCAATATCTATATTCTCTTGCACACATTCACCCTCACAACCATATACCCAAACCAATACCTCATACCTCCACTAATCTACACCACTATACATCCATACTTCTACTATAGCCCTGGGCTAACCAAAGCTTTGGTTGACAGAAACTGAAAGAAACTCATTGTATATATATATATACTTACTCGAATTTTTTAATGACCACAATCTTTGTCCCTACTCTGTATGGTCTATTTCTATGTATGTAAGTTTGTATGTATGTATGTATGTATGTAACTTTGTATGTATGTATGTATGTAAGTTTGTATGTATGTATGTATGTATGCATCTATGTGTGTCTGTTTTTGTGTCTATGTCTGTCCCCCAAACAATCATGAATCCCACAAAGCACATATCAGTTCATTTAATAAAGGCATTTGTTCTCAGTCAGTACTCAACAATTAATTGAAAATCATTTAGGACTATGATATATCTTTGTATGAAATAAGCAAAAAATATTAATCTTAAGAATAACAATATAGACAAGATTCTTGTGTATGCATAAACATACAGATGGAATGTATATTTGCACATTTTATGCCCATTTTTCATACTAGCATGGGTTAGATGAATATATTATCAAGGCTTTGTTTTACAATAACTGATACTCTTCTTGTCACTAATTCTTACCTATTTTTCTAATAAGTGATCCATTATTTCATTCAGAATCAAAGGCATAAAGTGAGCAGATGATTTGTTGCCAGAAGTGACGACCACACATTTGTAGCACTCGTTTAATATAGAGTCCAAATGCAACAAACAGTCATACATACATATGCATACATATACACATATTCATATTTATGATGGACTTCTTTCAGGTTCCACCATCAAATTCGCTCACAAGAACACTGTAGGACCAGTGCTATACAAGAAGACACTTTAAACAAGTTGCTGTGCAGGGGGAAGAATCTGAAACATTGAAGCTGGAAAGCAAACTTCTCAACAATGTACCCTCGCCTGCACCTATATGTTATCATCATCATCATCATTTAATTTCTGTTTTCCATGCTGGCAGGTGTTGAATGGCTCAACAAGATCTAATGAGCTGCAGAGCCACATCAGGCCCTAATGTCAGCTTCAGAACAATTTCTACGGCTTGATACCTTCTTAACACCAACCACTTTACAGAGTGTACTGGGTGCATCTTTGTGCTACTAGTACTTGTAAGATCTCCAAGTAACTGCCAAGACAATGAAACAAAGCCAAAATTAGAAAAAAAGCCCCCTTGATTAAGTGGAAGTATATTTAAAGAGGAGAAAGTGACTTTATGCCACTATTGAAGGCTGAAGCATGATAGAGAGAATAGCACAGGTGTCCTGTTATAGAAGAGAAACATGGCTACCACCACATTATATGTGGGTGGACAAGAGTAGTTGGAAGAGAGGTAAAAATGATGGTAACAAGTGCCAGAGCATACATATATGTATGTGAGTGTTTGCGTTTATGTATGCAATATATATATATATATAATATGCATTATATACATACATACATACAGACATAAAGACAGACATAAAGA
>NC_042997.1:18733631-18793631 GCF_006345805.1 Octopus sinensis | reverse complement strand
AACATATGTATAGTGTAAATAAGTGTGAATATAAATGTTTTTGCGTCTTCTTGTTTTGATATCTTGTGATAGTTGTAAATAAGTGCCACTGTTGTTGAAGCAGTGTCATTCACTTTCAATATTTTATAAAAACATGTCTGCGCACAGGCAAATATCAGCTAGCATGAAAACAGCTATGAGTTGGCAACAGCAAGGGCATCCAGGCATAGATTATGTACATCAATAATTTCTAACACATACAAGCTTATAAAATTGGATGTTAAAACAATGATGATGATGATGATGATGAGAATTATGCTTCACAGAATATCGTCTTTCTTTCTATGATTAGAAAATTTATTGAATGAATCTGTCTAGCTTCCAGTCTTGATTAGTAGCTATAAGATTGCAAATTTCAGCACAAATGTAGTCATATCTAAAATCACTACTCAGACAGCATTTAGATTCTCTTCTAGGAAAATTTGAAAACCTACAAAAATAAATTAATTCATTTAATTCATAGTGATCAATTATGCATCTATACATGAATTAGTAGATTAAAGTATAATACAATACCAAAAGATATTCAGTACAATAACTATAAACACTTAAAGACAAATTGTACTTAATTTCAATTGCATAAACTAAGAACATTCTGTTTATCGAATACATGAAGACATTATAAAGAAAACCACAACAGAGCAGAAGATGCATAAAACTCAGCTATAGGTACACATGCATGTGTGTGTGTGTGTGTGTGTGTTTAAGCATGTATGTATGTAAATATGTGTGTGTTTATATCAATATTATCCTATTCATCATCATCATCCTCATCATCAGCAGCAGCAGCCGTTCAAGAATTTGGACCTGGAGATCTCCATTTCCAGCAACTTCGAGGACCACCTCCCAGTGGTGTCAGGCATCAACGAAGAGCCCTCGACTACAACAAGATGACCAAAATTTTTTTTTTCCAAGGTCTGGGGTCTCCTGCCCCTAAGCCCTAGACCATCACTTAATCACCCTTACCCGTCTTGTTGCTTAACAACAACAATAACAACAGCATCATCATCATCATCATCATCATCATCATCATCATCATCATCATCATCATCATCATCATCATCTCATCATCATCATCAGCAGCAGCAGCAGCAGCATCATCATCATCATCATCATCATCATCATCATCATCATCATCATCATCATCATCATCATCATCATCATCATCATGTATATATATATATAAATATAAGCATACACACACATACACACACACACACACACACACACTTTTCATTTATTTCTTTTATGTCTTTCAGCTATGCCCCTGCAGTCATGCTGGAGCAACTCCACTACTTTGTGCATTTTGTCATTTTGTATATGAGGGAGTTTAACACCTCTGTCCTCATCTGCATTTCATGCTGAGATGTTCATTCATCTGGTATTGTGCTATGGGCCTTTGAACCCCAAGCTGTTACGGTACCTGGTTCTCACTTTAGACAGAGCAGACAGTACTTTTGTTACTATACAGTGGTGTCCAGTATGGGCATTTCTATAACTCTTGATGCTGAAGTTAGGAACTAGCCCTTCCAGAATTTTCCACATGTAAATTATTACATACATCTCACATTTTCACTCCAGGGAGCAAAGTTGTAGTTTTGTTTTAGCCTCCCCCAGTAATTCATCTATTGTACTGTAGCAATCGTTTTAGTGTAATAAGGTTTGATCACTTCAAACTTCACAGTTAGTTCGACACAATGCAGAGACCTCAGCTGATATCAATAGTCCAGGTGGCTAAGAACAAAGGTCTTTCATGGGGCCAATATGACTCTTGGTCTGTTGCCCTAAAGGACCTTAGTATCCATCCTGTCGACTGTCTACTCGTTGTTCCCATCTTAGTAATGGGTAAGTGGAATAATTCATTATTATACATACTGATCCCCAAGTCTCTTACTGTCTGTGACTCTGGGATTGCAGTGCCTTTGGGTTCAGTATATGCAGGATGTGGTGCATTTCTGAGTTGATATCATTGTGGCATATATATACATTTATGTAACATAAATGTATATATACATATTATATGTATACACATTTATGTTACATATATGGGTGTATAATTTCGTTCGAAAAATATCAAATTCAATTACAAACCCCAAACTAAAAACAGATGACCAATTCATTTATACATACATATGCAAAAGTACAAAGTTATAGATCTTATACATTTCATACAGGAATATAGGAATACCTGTGTGTCATCATCAGCCAATGTATGTAGAACAAGAAAATGTTACTATACGAGGATAAAAAAATTTTAAGTAAAGTTTGATATAAAAAAATTTAGTTGATAATTTCCCCCAGCCATATTGTTATAACTCAGATATAATTTTAAAAAAAGAGTAAAAGTCAAGGGTTATGTAAACTATATCCTAGCAAAATACAATGCAAATTCCTTAATAAAAAAAAGCAACATAAAACTGGAACACAGTCATGTTTTAAATGATACATGTCTAAAAGAAAATTTTTCCCATGTGTACAGAGGTAAATTATTATTATTATTATTTATTTATATACATGAGTATATAAGAAAATATAAATATATATATATGTGTATATATATATATATATATATATGTACATGTATTTATGAATGTATATACATTTATTAATAAACGAGTGTATGTGCATATATCTATATGCATATATGTATGCATATATATATGTGTGTGTATGTATATATTTATATATATATATAAATACATATATATATATATATACATATATATATATATATATATATACACATATATGCATATTCACATATACACATACGTATAATTATGTACACACACACATATATATATACATGTATGGATATTTGAATCTATAATGTATGTGTATATACAGATATGCTGATATATCATCATCGTTCATCATCATTTAACATCTGTTTTCCATACAGGCAACTGCTGGACATATGTGTGTGTGTGTGTGTGAGTGTATGTATATATACATATATATATATGGGTTGGATGCAGATGTCTTTAAAATAAAACTGGATCTCTTCCTGTCAGGTGTCCCAGATGAACCAATTTGGTGCAGCTGCATCAAACTCTCTCATGCACCAAATGTCAATTGCTAAAAAGCATTCGCGAAGTAAAATCATGTAGCAACACCAAACGGCAGTGCCCCAGCATGGCTACAGCTCATGAGCTGAAACTAGATAAATAAAAAAAAATAATAAAAAAATATATATATATAGGTGTAGGAGTGGCTGTGTGGTAAGTAGCTTGCTTACGAACTACATGGTTCCAGGTTCAGTCCCACTGCATGGCACCTTGGGCAAGTGACTTCTACTATAGCCTCGGGCCAACCAAAGCTTTGTGAATGGATTTGGTAGATGGAAACTTAAAGAAGCCAGTCGTATATATATATATGTGTGTGTGTGTGTGTATATATGTTTGTGTGTCTGTGTTTGTTCCCCCAACATTGCTTGATGCTGGTGTGTTTACATCCCCATAACTTAGCTGTTCAGCAAAAGAGACCGATAGAATAAGTACTAGGCTAACAAAGAATAAGTCCTGGGGTCGATATGTGCGACTAAAAGCGGTGCTCCAGCACAGCCACAGTCAAATAGCTGAAACAAGTAATATATATATTTTGCATGTATGTATGTATGTATGTATGTATGTATGTATGTATGTATGTATGTATGTATGTATGTATGTATGTATGTATGTATGTTTGTATGTTTATATGCTGCACAAGATCTTCACTCAACAAGTAAGTTTGAGTTGCTTCATTCTAGGTCAGCATTTTCTAATTCATCTTTAGTAAGTGGTTCTAAGTTTGATCCCACTGTGCAACACTTGGTTCTGGTCTACTACCATAGCCTTAGGCTGACCAATAGCTTTAGAATGGAATTTGGTAGACAGAAGCTTTGTAGGGGTCTGTTGCATATGTATACACATGCATGTGCACGTACACACACAGATATATGCATTCTCAGACATGCATGCACACACACACACACACACACATACACACACACACACATACACACACACACACTTACACACTTACACACACACATGATCATGTGCAGTACTGACACTCGTATGGAAAAGTTTCTTGCGTTACTCACCTTTCTTGGTGTGAATATATTCTTGACAAGAAAGAGGAATACAGAGAGAGTGGGAAAAGAGAAAGAATGGAGAGAAAGAAAGTGAAAGTGGAAGTAAAAGACTTCATACAACACTGCTGCAACTGCACATATAGTTATCCAGAAAATGTGTTTCTAGACAATGAAAGCATATGGTGTCCTGGTGTGGTAGTCTGGTTGCAATGATGCATGCATTAAGAGTGATGATTAGATGGAAATAGTAGAAATAAAGATGAATTAGAAAATGCTGACCTAAATGAAGCAACTCAAACTGTGAATATCAAATCTGAATATTAAAAGAAAAAGAGGTTGTTAGTAGCCTCCACAGATAGACTTGGCAGACTTGGATCTCTTAAATTCTTTTATGAACACACACATATACACACTGCAGATATACAGACATCCTTATATATATATGCATGCATATGTACATAATACATCCTTATATGTACATATACATCCTTATATATATATGCATGCATATGTACATACATACATGCATATACTCTTTTAGTCTTTTACTTGTTTCAGTCATTTGACTGTGGCCATGCTGGAACACTGCATTTAGTCGAGCAAATCAACCCCAGGACTTATTCTTTGTAAGCCTAGTACTTATCCTATAGGTCTCTTTTGCTGAACCACTAAGTTACTAGGACGTAAACACACCAGCATCGGTTGTCAAGTGATGTTGTGGGGACAAACGCAGACACACACAAACACACACACATATATATACATATACATATATACGACGGGCTTCTTACAGTTTGCGTCTACCAAATCCACTCACAAGGCTTTGGTCGACACTTGCCCAAGATGTCACACAGTGGGAATGAACCTGGAACCATGTGGCTGGTAAGCAAGCTATTTACCACACAGCCACTCCTGCACCTATAAAGTTACATATGTACATAATACATACTTATGTATATGCATACACACACACGTGCATACATGCATATGTACATAATGCATACGTTCTTACATACATATGAAATACTTATTAAAGAAAAGAGACAGTAAAGTCCTTGAAGCTCAAAGATGCAATGGAAAATGTAGATTATGACATATTTCTGTGGAATACAACACACGTGTGATTAGCAGCTGCCCAAAAATGTCATCAGAAATTCTACTTTTCTATGCAACCCGATGATATTGCAAAAACAATATATAATGACACTCAAAATAAATATATAGATATTCTGGAATAAATATAGATATTCCCCTTGTTATTGAATACATACACAAACATCAACACAAGGAATACTGGTGGAACATTCCCATCAAGACATCTGTCAAACGTAAACAGAACAGGCCGGATATTGTTGTTTGTGACAGACAAGAAAAATTATGTACTGTCATAGAGGACAGCTGTCCTGCTGATGTGAATATCTCTTTGAAAATCAAAGAGAAAGAGGGTAACTAAAAACAACTGCTTTGAAAACTCCAGCTTCTATATCCAGATTATAAATTCACATTTATACCAATAATAATTGGTGCACTTGGTCTTGTGAAGACTCATGGCTCAGTGGTTAGAGTGTCGAGCTTATGATCGTGAGGTTATGAGTTTGATTTCCAGACCAGGCTGTGTGTTGTGTTCTTGAGCAAGACACTTTATTTCACGTTACTCCAGTTAACTCAGCTGTAGAAATGAGTTGCAACAACACTGGTGCCAAGCTGTATCAGCCTTTGCCTTTCCCTTGGATAACATCAGTGGTGTGGAGAGGGGAGGCCGGTATGCATGGGAGACTGCTGGCCTTCCACAAACAACTTTGCCCAAGCTTCTGCCTCGGAGAGTAACTTTCTAGGTGCAATCCCATGGTCATTCATGACCGAAGGTCTTGTGAGTAAGAACATACGTACATACATACAAATGCAGGAAAAGCAGAAAAATGTGACAACCAATGCAGACTTTGTGGTGTTAACACCCAAGGTATCAACCAGATTATAAGCAGGTGTCCGAAAATATCATCATGGTATTATCTACCAATGTGACATGATGTTGCAGCTAGGACACTGTATAACGAGATCCATCAGATGGATAACCCCCAAGGACAAAGAAATAAAAACCCACAATATGGTGGAAACCAAAGCCATTCATACTAAAGAGGAATACTGGGGGAATATCCCAGTGAAAAACCTTAATAAAATGTAAAAACAATAGACCCGACATAATGATTTGGGATACAGAACAAAAACTACAGTTGTGGAAATCAGCTGTCCAGCATCGTCATTATCATCCTAATTTAACATCTACTGGCCGTCTGCCAGCCTCGTCTGGCACCTGTGTCGGTGGCACATAAAATCACCCACTACACTCTCGGAGTGGTTGGCATTAGGAAGGGCATCCAGCTGTAGAAACACTGCCAGATCTGACTGGCCTGGTGCAGCCTTCGGGCTTCCCAGACCCCAGTTGAACCGTCCAACCCATGCTAGCATTGAAAGCGGACGTTAAATGATGATGATGATGATGATGATTGGCATGGGTTAGACGGTTTGACCAGGGCAAGCTGGAAGCTAGCATCAGACTCCAGTTTGATTTGGCATGGTTCCTGCAGCTGGATGCCCTTCCTAGTGCCAAACACTCTGAGAGTTTAATGGGTGCTCTTACATGCCACTGGCACATGTTAACATGTATATTAACATAAAGCTAAAGTTCAGGGGAAAATAAAATACCTATGCTGAACTGTTGAGAAATTTGCAGTTACTCCATTCAGATTACAAATTCAAGTTATACCTGTACTCATTGGCGCACTGAGACATGTAACACAAAGTGCCTAAGTATTGATCTTGAGAAGTTGGGCTTCTTAAAACCAGAAAGGAGAAAGCTGATTTGAAGATTACAGATCCAATCCATCACTGGAACTATAAAAATCTGTAAAGTTTTCCAGAAGTTTATCTTTTAAGTATATATGAGCATGTCTAGATATGCAAGTATATGCATGAGAATGTATACATAAAACAAAACATACAAACTTGCATGTGTGCATATATACATACAAAAATACTCTGTTTATGTTGTTGAAATTCCAATAAAGATGCCTTGGATCTTGGTTAGAAACAGGCTCTCTCTATTTGCAAGAAATCTTGACATAAAACTGAATAATGACATACACATACATACACACGTACATAAGATGGAAACATTTTGTAGCATCACCTGTGGAATTCAAACACCATGACTACTGTAAACTATACAGTTGTGTTAACCACTACAATGAAACAATGTCTCAACCCTTTACCACTTAAATTAGCTCTTTAATTAAATAGCTACCTTAACATGATATTGATTTATCAACTGCAATCTAAGTCCACACAGTATTCAAGTTATAGTATTATATACTTAATGATATCAATGAATAAGATGGAAAAATGTTGTAACATCACATGCAGGATTTGAACACTACATCTTAGCTTGGTAACAACACTTATATGCTTGTTATCCCTACATCATCACATACTTATTGTTCTTTACTGAAATGGAGTAGATTGAGTCTTTCTAGTAGAGTACCTCAGCACTTCTTACAGTGCTTTGTCATATTCCTGAGGTTTCCTCTTTTGAGATCAACTTTAACTGCTTCTTCCCATCATCATCATCATCATCATTTAACGTCCGTTCTCCATGCTAGCATGGTTGGACGGTTCGACCGAGGATCTGGGAAGCCAGAAGGCTGCACCAGGCTCCAGTCTGATCTGGCAGTGTTTCTACAGCTAGATGCCCTTCCTAATGCCAACCACTCTGAGTGTAGTGGGTGCTTTTTACGTGCCACCATCACAGGTGCCAGGCGAGGCTGGCAACAGCCACAATCGGATTGGTGCTTTTTACATGCCACCGGCATGGAAGCCAATCAAGGTGGCCCTGGCATTCCCATGTTTTACGTTATATTTTACCTGCAGGTTCCTCCCACTTGCATTGCTTGGTACTTCTGTACTGATCTGTCTTCCTCCATTTGCATAACATCTTTGTTCCAGTTCAGTCATCTCTCTTCCACACCATATATGTAAGAGGGCCTTGCAGAAACAGTCATTTTATTTATCATTCAGTCCTTACTTTTGCTGTACTTTGATGTAACAGGTAGTTCTGTCACCTCAATAAGGGCTACAATTGCATTATTTTCTGTTGCATTAACAATTATAATTCTTTTATTGATTAAAACTACTGATGAGTTGCTAAGATAAGTACTATTGATATAATGGCTTCAATTTGCCCACATCCCCGCCTCAACAAAGTTTATTTTCGTACATAATTATAATGGTATATCATTGTCATCTATAACAAGGACTATGTAAAGAAAGAACAGAAGGGTTCTTCATTTATAGGGTGAAATATTTCTACAGCTCTTTTATTGTAACATACAGCTTAATTAAAGGAATGCTTTCTCTTATGAACCTCTCTGTAAATTAGGTATCATTGTTCTTTATACAATTTAGTGGTTGTTGTTAGGAAAAGTACATCAGCCATTTACATCTTTGTCATAGTATGAAAAACATTCATTCAAATATTCAGATATAAACCAATTCTACCCATGTAAGTTTAGCTAAGTGAATGTCAAAAAATATAAATTAAAAAAAAGGTAATGAATTATGGAGAAAGTGGTCAAATGACAAGAACAATTGAATATTTGAATAGAACCCTGAACCAAAATGCTAGGAATAGAAACTAGTGGTAGCATGATATTCTGAGTCCTATTCAAAATGTGTGAATATAATTATCAGCAGACACACTAAATAATCTTAGTTACTAATGGACAAAGAAGAGCCTATGTACACAAGTAAAAGCAAAATGAATTTAGTCGTTCCCATCTTTCTCAACCCCTCCTCTTTTCTGCTGATTCATCCTCTAATTTATTGATCAATGGACATCTAATGAGCATATGTTGCTTTTTTTATTTAATTTTCAGAGCCTTCATAATGGTGTGCTCTTTCTTTCTGTAGCTGATTGTTTGAGAAATACACAGACACATGTCTAATTTGGATACCACTAATGAACCTGCAACCCGCAGGATATATTGTTATTCTCATAGGCCTTAACAGTTGAATGAAACAACTTTTATCTTTATGCACTACATTTCTCACACTTGAAACTGCCTCTCCTATGACATGATGTATCATTTTGAGAAGCTAACAATAGTTGTTTACACAGTTAATTTTCAGTTGCTTTACTTCTAAATTGAACATATGGATGAGTAAATAAATGTTTAGGTAATATGGAGGAATTCATCTTTGAAAGATGTATTTGGAAGTTCAAGTCTTTCACAAACCAGTGAATTGTTAAGGTGTCAATAATGAAGGTATCATTTTTGTGTGTATCAAGGGAAAAATTACTTGATATTATCCATCCCAATCTGAGCTTCCACTCAACATCAAATGCATGGAAAGAAATCAGCAATGTTTAAGTGGGGAATAGAAATATCCATGCTTCTCCCTGTTACTGATGGTTCCAATCAGAACCCATATGTTTTGCAAACTTTGAGTATCTAGGGCTTACTTCTCCTTAGCATTTACCAGTAAATATCAATTAGATATAAAGCTAAACTTCACCCAAGTCAACTCTTCAATTTAATCATGATCATCAGAGATGAGAGTTCGTCCCTTTTTCAACCAGACCAATTAGATCAATGCCCATGATGTTCACTTTGAACTTTGTAAGGCTATAACTGTAAGAAAAACCATTTCTTTGAACCTCAGTGATGGGTGAAAATGATTCAGCATATTGGTTGGTATGGAGAGTTAACAAGAGATGGATAGGTTGGACATCATTTTGACCAGGTCAGATGCTTGCTAGCTTAGAAGAGCAGAGTAGATTGAAATAGTAGAAAGTAACAGATTATTTGTGGATTAATGGTTGTACTGTGTTGATGTTTAACTTTTGGCAATCAGCCACCACTGGATTTTGTAAATTTATTTTCTGTTCCTAAAGATGAAGCCTAGTCTTTGAAATTCCAGATTGGTAGCATTGTATATGTGAGGTTGCCCTGAAAGATGAGATCATTAAATATTGTTGGTTAGTTGCATATTGTGATGATACATTGCATGAACATTCTTTTCATGTATGCAATGATTGTATATGTTGTTGAATGTAGGCAGATTGTTATGCATTTGTTGGAATATGTTTTTGAAATCTCTGTCCATGGAATTAATGCATGTTTTCTGTGAGATGTCTATATTACAGGTGATGAAAACTATATGTCCAAGGTTAAGAAAAATGAAGGAATCAGTCATCTACATATTTAAGTATGGGAGAAAATGCAGTTAAAAAAGTAATCAGGTCAGCAATAGTAAAAAAAAAAATGTGTGGAAACATAACCATGTTTTGATCCACTGCTTCAATTACTGCAAGTTGGTGATACCTCATGACTACCTGTTAGAGTCAAAGAGGTTACAGTGTCATACATTTCTGTAGATTTGGACAGATGCTTATAGATAAGTCATGAATTTAGGGATCATCATAGCAAGCTCAGAAGTGAACTGTTTGAAGATAATAGCAGATATATAACTTGGATACCGGTTTCTTATTATGTTGAAGTGATTGCAGATATTTTTGTGCTTGGTAATTGTGTACTAGTAGCAGTGAGATCGGTACAATGGTGGAGAGCTTCAGAGCAGTTTCATTGTGTGTAGTGATAAATGTCCTCAACAGAAAATGAAAGATGGTATTATGGATGAGAGAAGTAAGTGGATGGTAAAGATTTAAAACTTAGATGAATACAGACGAATGAATTTAAGCTTAAATAAATGGGAGTCTTTGGGTGTTGAAGTAATTGTTTAAGTGATGGGATTTTACAGACATAGCTTAGATATTGTGTCTGATGGAGTTATGTTTCTAACAGGAATATAATTCATATTTTACATGGTAGTACGAGGATGATAGTTGGAGAGATTGCTTGGATAAGGTTTGGACTGAAACTCATGGACTGAAATTGGTTTAGCGGTGGGATAATTGTCCAATTTTTTATGGGACTTTATCAAGATTTTGAAAATAAATAGTTTGGTAGAAGAGAAAGGGAAACTGAAGTTTTATAAGCTGTTACAAACCATTACTTCTGTCCCTGTGAGTAGCCTAGCTGGAGATCAGTGAACTTTGATGAACCTCACTAAAAAGAAGCATGTGATTAAACCTTTTGTTATTGTATTTATTTTGAGATGCTCTTGTCTCTTTCAATTACTTTAAATATAACAAAGGATTTAGTAAAGTAACTTAGTTATCATTCAGCTAGTGTTAGGAATATAAATTGTGACTAGGGTTTGGTGGAAGATTTTAATTCAAAACTTATGAAAACAAGACATTTGTAAGAGAGAGATAACTGAAATTTTTACTCGGTGTATGTGTATATGTATGTATGCATGTATGTGTGTGTGTGTATGTATCTATGTATGTGTATGTATGTGTGTGTGTATGTATCTATGTATGTGTGTGTGTATGTATGTGTGTATGTATCTATGTATGTGTGTGTATGTATGTGTGTGTGTATGTATGTGTGTATGTATGTGTGTGTGTGTATGTGTGTGTGTATGTATGTATGTATGGCCGATTCATCGTAATTACGATGAATCGGCCATACATACACACATACATACTTACACACACACACATACATAGATACATACACACACACATACATGCATACATACATATACACATACACTGAGTAAAAAATTTCAGTTATCTCTCTCTTTCACACATTACTCTCTCTGTCTCTTCACACACACTAACAGAAGCACTTCACTTACACAACATACTGTCTGTCTCCCACACCCCATCAAACACATACGCACACACTTCAAAGAGAAACTTCCTCATCATAAAATCGCTTCCTCTTAGTCTCTTTCACTCTCATTACTTATGTAAAAAAATAAAAGTTTTTTACGGAAATCGACGGAAACTTGTGCTACGACAACCGAAACGTTGCCCATTTGTACTCAGAACCAGAGCCAGTTTCAGCTGGGTTGGTAACGAAAGGGTTAAATGCCAGCATATGTACTAGCCAGTAGGGAAATGGGCTGAGATGTTGCTCTTTGTTCTTGTTGCTATGATGTACCTGGAAACTTTTCCCCAACTACTCAGGTTATGTACATCAAAGGACTATATTATCTTCAAACTAAGGGCCTTACTTGAATCCTTTTAACAATATAAAATTTGCTTAAGTCTTTTAATGACTTTAAAATACCATTACCACTAGTAGAAAAAGTGAGTTGCCAAATGGGAACATTTAGGGGACAGTGATATAAGATATAGGAGTAGTTCTAATTATTGAAGAGGCTAAGTAGATAGGTATATAGGTAAGTAGTCAAATCTTTTGTCTAATCTTCACACTATATTACCTATAGTCAGAATGTGATCTATTATGAATTTGGGAATAAGATTATTCTTGTAAAATAATAAGGAAACTTGTCATATCTTACATTAAGTATCATTTCTTCAAACTGGTGAAGATAAATAATTTAAAAGTATGCTTTTCATTATCATTTAATTTATTTGTATATTTAAAAACTGTTGGACATTTCTATTTTTAAAAAAATAATGCTCAATGCATTTTGATTTATTTGAGCTTATTAAAAGAAAATAGTAATTTAAGCACATACAGTAAATGCCATACAGCAGAATTTGCCTCCCACAGGCTTTTAAGTTTTGGTTGAAATCATTTCCCATTGTTTGCATTACTAGAATTCTTTTGAAAGTCATAAATGCTATATACTCCCATTTATTTGCTCTATAAATCCAAGGCCTCATACCTTGTCAAAAGAAATAACTTTAAGTACAATTTGAAGGCATTATCATTGAATTTAACTCTGATGCTTTAATTTAAGATATTGTATTGATAACAAACACTTAGTTAAATGTTGGCATTTCAGGTTTTTTTAAAAACTTTCACCTACTGTTCATCAAGAATTAAAACTAAACAATTTTTAAGCATCTATTTGGAATTCATACATGAAAATTTAATGAGAATCATCTCATATTTCTGCATTTGGCCAAACAGGTTGAGCATCTATTGACGAAGGAATATATGATAATTACTTGCAGATACCATCTTAATAAAAAGCAAACTAATGAGATAATAATAATGATGATAATAATAATAATAATAATAATAATAATAATAATAATGATGATGATGATGATGATGATGATGATGATGATGATGATGATGATGATGATAACAATAATAATAATAATAATAATAATAATAATAATAATAATATTGTATGAATTAATGAATAAATAAATAGATAAAAAATTCTTGAAATTGTTTGATGCTTATGACGTGAATAGCAGAATCATCCCACCAAATATTAATCAGAGGAATTATAAGAAGCTGTTCACCTCATGGCATAACAAGAATAAAGATAAAAACTACTTTACCATAAATTCTATTATCATATCAATATTATTATATATATTATTGTTATTATGTATTATTATTTTTGTGTTGTTAATAACACTGCCATTACTACTACCCCACAAACAGTACTTTGAATACTCTTTTCTCTGAGGCATTTTACCTCCATTTTAAAAATAAAAGATAAAACATACACACAATAAATGATATATCAAGAAGTATGGCTAAATGCAATATCTTTCATGCTTTTTGAACAACTTATGTGTTAAACTGATTTTCAAATTGTTCTTTCTTCTGTCTCTGCTCAAGGTTTTTGGTCTTATTATCAATTCAAAACTTATTTTCTTCATGAAATCACACAGAGATTTAATTCATCACACACAAAAAAAAAATAGATGATATAAAATAGAATAGAATAAAAATGCTATAAACCATAAGCCTTCCTTGCAGATTTTCACACACTTTTATCAATGAGCTGTTGAACCGTGATGCCATATTTACATTCAAGTAAACACCAGATATTAACAAACAATGAAATATCAAAAAAGCAAAAGCTGTTTTGCATGGCTCAGCAAACTAAAGATTTCCAAGTGCAAGAGAGAAAAAAAATCTTATAAAAAAAAAAAAAAGAAAAGCATATTCAATAATAATAATAATAATAATAATAATAATAATATAATAATAATAATAATAATAAAAATAATATTAATAATAATAATAATAATAATAAACAACTAACAACAAAAAGAAGAAAAAGAAAAAATTTAGTTGCATCATGTGAAATGTATGTTTTCCCTGCTGGAAAAGTAAATAATCAATGGAATTGGTAAGGAATACAATTGGTACTTCCAAGAAAGTAAAGCAGCTTGCAAATAGTTTTACAGACATGGGCAATTTTGTTTAGAAATATATGAATATATTTAGTATTTTACAGCATGTTTGTAATTCTTGATATTGTTTGCAATAGAAGAGAATTCTAGCTCTACTTATATAAGCAAGATGATCACTGAATGGTGAAGTTACTGAACTAATGATGCATAAGATTACAAGTTCAAAACCTGCTACTGTTATTGTATTATATTTCTGAAATAGCAGCATATTTTTTTTTCTCTTGTCTATCACTTGTGTTCAGTAGTAGATGCTACAACCATTGTATGTATGATAGCAAGAAGTTTGTTCCATATCACAATATATTTTTAGCTTTGTTATAACATAATATGGGGGATTGTAAATGTTTGAGAGAAAAGTCAGGTTGCATTTAACTTAGAGATAGAGAGAGAGAGAGAATAAACTCTCAGTCAGAGTATGAGTGTGTTATATATTTATGTGGAAAGCCAGAGTTGTACATACACACATATATATATATATATATATATATATATATATATATATATATATACATATATATATATATATATATATATATATATATATATATATATATATATGTCTCATCATCATCATCGTTTAACGTCTGTTTTCCGTGCTAGCATGGGTTGGATGGTTCGACCGGGGTCTGGGAAGCCAGGAGGCAGCACAAGGCTCCAGTCTGATCTGGCAGTGTTTCTACAGCTGGATGTCCTTCCTAACGCCAACCACTCCAAGAGTGTAGTGGGTGCTTTTTACGTGTCACCAGCACAGGTGCCAGGGGAGGCTGGCAGTGGGCACAGGTGCCAGGGGGTGTATATATATATATGTGTGTGTGTGTATGTATATATATGCTCATGGCTCAGTGATTAAAGTGTTGGGCTCACAATCATGAGGTAGTGAGTGTGATTCCTGGACTGGGTTGTGTGTTGTGTTTTTGAGCAAGACACTTTATTTCACATTGTTCCAGTTCACTCAGATGCAGAAATGAATTGCCACATCACTAGTACCAAACAGTATCAGGCTTTGCCTTTCCCTTGGATAACACCAGTGGCATGGAGAGGAAATGCTGGTATTCAGAGTGTGACAAGGCTGGCTCTTCGAAATACAGGTACAACAGAAAGAGGAAGAAAGAGTAAGAGAAAGTTGTGGTGAAAGAGTACAGCAGGGTTCACCACCACCTCCTGCCAGAGCCTCGTGGAGCTTTAGGTTTTTTCACTCAATAAACACGCAGAATGCCTAGTCTGGGAATCGAAACTGCAATCTTACAGCAGCAAGTCCGCCGCCCTAACCACTGGGTCATTGTGCCTCCACTAAGCAGCTCTCTGTCAGTTACCCCATGTTTCCTTCCTACCTCTGATCTCCATGTCTGTCTCTATCACTGTGCATCTCTATTTCTCCCTACACTAGAGCATCATTCACTTATTTCTCCTCTAGCTATGGTTTCTTTATACTCCCCTCCTCCCCCTTTTATGTACTGTCACCTATCACCTCCTGCTCCCTGACCACTCCAACTTTTATGTTCCCAGCCAAACTGTGATTCACTATTGACCATGCTCATATCTTGTTCACCATTCATTACAATGATCTTAATCTCCATCTCTGACTACATGTCACTCTTTTTTCATACTCTCGTACCCACTCTCCCACTCTCAATTCTTTGTCCCTAGTCTCTCTCTAGCCACTTACTTTGTACTTTGAGGACACATCCTGATACCTTATCTGTACCACTTTTCTCCCTTTTCAGCTTGGGTAGTTGTGTATCTCTTCAACTGCAAGACACTTCTTTCAGTTCCTCTTTTATACTCTAGCCTCTCTACACTCAACATAAAGTCACCTCCCTTGCATCACCACTCTTTCCCTCCAACTGTTTCAAGAAGTTCTGTCTTATAAGTTAATCACTTGGTGACCTCACTAGAGCTGTTGCTATGAAAGAAATATACCCCAGTACACTCTGTTAAGTGGTGGGTGTTAGGAAAGGCATCAAACTGTAGAAACCATGCAGAAGCAGGCACTGGAGCTTGACACAGTCCTCTGGTTCACTGGTTTCTATTGAACTGTCCAGTCTGTACCAACATGGAGAATGTTACATGATGATGATGATGATGAGGACCCTGTCTTTTATTATGGATATTCTTAATCTTTTGATCCTGGATCAACCAACCAATATTATCTTTTACTTTGGACATTCCTTAATTTCTCAATGAAGTGGTAACTAATAATATCCTAGATTAAGGATATTCCATATTTCTCTGTCTCTCTGATGATGGAATACCTGACTGACATGTAAATCTTTAATCAATAATATAAGATCCACAAGCTTAGTTATTCTTGAAACATATGTAAGAAACTTTACCTATTTACTATTGCTACTCTGCACAATGTTTAAATTATCAATAAAATGTTCTAAAGTGATACATGTTTTGCTTGTTCATTCTGTTTTTAATATATATCTATATAATAATATCTATAAATCTTTCTACCTCTATATCTATCTATCTATCTATCTATCTATCTATCTATCTATCTATCTATCTATCTCTCTCTCTCTCTCTCTCTCTCTCTCTATATATATATATATATAATCTACATGTCCATACACACACAGACATATATATGTATATACATATATATATATATAATATATATATATATATATATATATATATATATATATTATGCGAAATAGAAAGATGAATAATCTTGTTGCAGATTAATCAAAAGTTTAACCGATACCTTGGTAGCAAAAATCACAGCAGAAGACAGCACGGTTGGAGGTACAACCATATGGTGTTGCAACCGTGCGTTGGTGCGGATAATTGAATTTTAATATTTTTAGTGAATTGAAGAAATGGAGTTGAACGAAGATTGAACAGAAATCGTTTTATTTCATTCTACACGTGTTTCGAAAGGCACAATTTACCAAATTCCGATTGAATAATGAGACCATATTGTGTCTTTCTCTCAGGAAGAAATAGGAAATCCGTTGGAAAAAACAAAAACAGAACAGAGGCGGAGCAAAACAAATCGAACTAGGCTCCTAAGAGCCCATGGCCAAACTGTTTATCAGTGTATGTTGAAAACGGGTGGTGGGTGCGTTGAAGATTTTAACGGGTCAGGCAGCGGTCATTTCGGTGGGTGAGGGCACGGGGTGTGTAGATGTTCTTTGTGACCGAGATTAAAGTTCTGACTATTTAAAGAATATCGGATGTATTATATGGGGCGAGACAAAAACTACTTAGAGACATGTGTGTGTTTACTGTTCTATATATGTGTACGGGCGCAAGTTGGCAAGAAGCGCTACATTCTGGTCACTGCCGAGAAATCCGTCAAGGGGTAGAAAACATTTTATGTGTACGTGTGTGCGTTTGATCGCGCGGCTGTCAGTTGGTAAACAGCTCTACACAATGGTCACTGCTGTAAGATCGGTCGGGCGGCAGAAAAATATTTTATGTGTGCGTGTGTTCGTCTAATCATGCCTTGTCAAAGAAACCCCCCGTCGACAAAAAACAAAGCCCCATTCATCTCACAGGAGTAATTCCCCTTGCAATGGTTGATCAAATTTCTCTTAACGGCTTTTTCAGAATTTATTACCAAGGGCTATTTTCATATAAGTAGTGTAACCGGGTTCAGGTATTATTTATAAGCGTTATTTATAAGCTAGATAAGTATAACGCCGCCAATGGGGGCATCGAAAAGCCGACTGTAAAAGTCCGTTTACCATCCGGTCTCTGGCGAACAATATATGGAAGAGTTCGGAGACACAAAGGTTGCACATCCTTCTGCCCCTATCAAATGGGAGGGCCACCGACAAAATTGACCATTCCAGCCTGTAGCTTGAGTTCGTATTCTTCAATCGCCATATTAGCTTGCTAAGTCCCGTGGTCTGGCGTTTATTCATGTCTCGAAAAGTTGCGTAATGGTTGGAGATTCGTAAAGCCAATCTTGACGATGAGGCCCCTACATAAGCGTAGACATCTGAGTCCGTGTAAACCTTGCATTAGTAGACGGCGTTTCTGATCTTGGAGTTCGCCGACGTGAATCTTATTCTGCTAGGATTAGTTTCTGAAATTAGAACTGCGTTACTGTCACTATATTTGTTACTGTCACTATATATATATATATATGTGTGTGTGTGTATATATACATACATATATACATGTATATATATATATATAAGAGAGACGTTTGCGCTGGTATGGTCACGTGGCGAGAATGGATGAAGATAGTTGTGTGAAAAAGTGCCACACCCTAGCTGTTGAGGAAATCTGTGGAAGAGGCAGACCCCGGAAAACCTGGGATGAGGTGGTGAAGCACGACCTTCAAACTTTAGGTCTCACCGAGGAAATGACTAGAGACCGAGACCTTTGGAAGTATGCTGTGCATGAGAAGACCCGGCAGGACAAGTGAGACCATCACCCATGGCCTCTACCTGAGATGTAGCCAGTCCACTTATGCATACCTTTCCTTCTTGGGACACAAAACGCTACTTGTGAAAACCTGTTGAGGCAAGTGAAAATCAAAAACAAAAAATAACTAAAAAGTCAAAAATGAAAAAATCAAAAATCAAAATTGATCAACATGAATGGAAATTGTTGCTGTGATATCAGTGCTGGTGGCACATAAGAGAACCATCCGAACGTGGCCGTTGCCAGTGCCGCCCTGACTGGCTTCCCTGCCGGTGGCACATAAAAAGCACCATCCGATCGTGGCCGTTGCCAGCCTTGCCTGGCCTCCGTGCCGGTGGCACGTAAAAAGCACCATCCGATCGTGGTCGTTTGCCAGCCTCGCCTCGCCTCCGTGCCAGTGGCACGTAAAAAGCACCATCCGACTGTGGCCGTTTGCTAGACTTGTCCGGCACCTGTGCAGGTGGCACGTAAAAAGCACCCACTACACTCATGGAGTGGTTGGCGTTAGGAAGGGCATCCAGCCATAGAAACATTGCCAGATCAGACTGGGCCTGGTGCAGCCTTCTGGCTTCCCAGACCCCAGTTGCACCGTCCAACCCATGCCAGCATGGAAAGCGGACGCTAAACGACGATGATGATGATATATATATATATATATATATATATATATATATATAACATACATACATATATATATAAGTATGTATATACATATGTATATATATATCTTATAATTAAGGGCTAAAGAAGGATATTCTATAGCCAATACAGTATTGGCTATAGAATATCCTTCTTTAGCCCTTAATTATAAGATGTTTATACTTCAACCGTAATGGTTTTTTAATATACTGCTACGCTTTTTGATGGAATCCTTTTCTGTAGAGAAAGGGACTTCATCCTATATTGTTAGTATGTATATATATATATATGTGTGTGTGTGTGTATGTATACATATATATATATATATATATATATATATACACATGCACATACATACATTCAAACACACATACATACATACATACATACATACATACATACATACATACATACATACATACATACATACATACATACATACACACATGTATGTATGTATTTATGTATGGACATGTAGATTAAATCATCTGAAGCTGGAGATGAGATTAGCAATTAGGGAATGATGAATATTATTTAACATGCCTCAGAACATATGAATTAATTATATATAAGGAGGTGCATGCATGCTTACGTGTTTCTAACAACATGAACACTGAACGAAATACAACTTTGTAAAAATGTTAATTCCGTTGTTAAAACTGAATGTTCTCTCCAGCAACTAAAACATAAAAATAAATGTTTTAGATAAAGGCAACAAGTTTATTGTTTTTGAATAATTGTTGTTTTGGAAATAATCATTGTTTTGGAAATAATTATCTTTACAGTGAGTTACTTAATGTTTCTTTATATGAAGAAAGCGTTAAAGCAATTTTTTTTTGTTTTTGTATTCGGTTTGCAAGATTCTTGATGTGAACTGGTGGAACTGATTTTCTTCTATCTCAGGTGGGACTTTATGCCAATAATAAGTGCACACACTAGTTTTGTTTCACTTTTTTATTTTCGTTGTTCATTTGGTTAACCATCTAACCGATTAACTAATCGATTCTTTGATTATCACTTGGTCAACAATCAGCTACATTTGCCATAGTCTTTTGGAGGTCATTTGTGACCTCATCAATGACATACCCTTTCTACTCTAGATCTAGTTCAGGTTTGTCTGCCTGACTCTTAGATTGCAGTTTCACTATTTATATTGATGTGTGTGAGAATGTATGTGAGAGAGGGATGAATGGTAGGAAGAGAAAAAGGAAGGGAATACATACCATAAATCCTCAAGTATAATCCGCATTTTTTCCCAAAATCCCTAGTGCGTACTATATACAAGGTTAAAAATGAAAATTATTTTCTAAGCAATGTCCAAGTCTCTATTTGCTGTCCGGCAATATTTATTCAGACGCATTTTGTGATGTCGGGCGCGAAAATACATTAAGCTAAGCCTGAAAGCAATGAAGTCATAAAAGAATCATCCATAACTTGCAGTAAGCAACATTTATTAAAATAAAAGTATTCAGAACACAGAATAACATGTAACAAAAACAATTTGCAAACATATTTACATTCCCATATAACAGTTAAGAACATCACCATTATTGTATTACACATGTGCAGAAGTGTTTGTTCGACTAGGTACTGCTGGCTTAATTACGCACAACTCAAGTTAGAGAAGGGGTGCGTATTATACACAAGGTTTAGGTTCAGCAGAAGTATAGCCCTCTAAATATCCCCTGTGTATTATACTCAAGGGCGGACTATACTCGAGGATTTATGGTAACTCCAGTAATAATCTTTATGGTTGATCAACTTACTAAAAATGGAAGAGCACAATGAATAAAGCAATTCCAGATATAGAACAACCTCTCTAATGATGGTGCTAGCATAAAATGCACCCAGTTTGATCTGTAAAGCAGTTGATGTTAGGAAGGCAATCCATCCATAGAATCCAAGCCAGAAATGAAATTGAAAAGTGAGACCTGGCTGTATAACCTGTCTAGTAGAACAATAACTGCAAACAAGAACTGAGTCAGACCTTAATGAACTGATTCAAGCCAAAATATATTTCTTTACTACCCACAAGGGGCTAAACACAGAGGGAACAAATAAGGACAGACAAAGGGATTAAGTCGATTATATCGACCCCAATGCGCAACTGGTACTTAATTTATCGACCCCGAGAGGATGAAAGGCTAAGTCGACCTCGGGGAATTTGAACCCAGGACGTAGCGGTAGACGAAATACGGCTACGCATTTCGCCCGGCGTGCTAACGATTCTACCAGCTCGCCCAAAATAGAAACAACAACAGCAATGATGATTACAATGACGACAGTTATGACAACAATGAGGATTAACCTTAGGCTGATGATGATGATGAGGTGGGGAGGAAATGGTATAGCTACAATCAAATGATAGAGCGGGTGTGAATATGTTGTGGTTCCTTTCATTTGTCTGTGTCTTACAGTAAATAAAGGATTTGAGCATATACCTTCAAAAGTTTACCTTTTCATTAAGGCCATCTTAGAGGCAATTTCCCTTTCCTATTTCTTTGTTACATGTAAACAGTAGCAGCAATTCACAAAACTTCACCTCAAACCAGTTTGTAGAACTTTGAATTAATCAATATCAGAACCCTATCTTTGATGTAATTCTTACATGGACTGACTACCAAATACACAGAGAGATAATTACTAAGTATGGTAGTTCTTAATTATTATGTTTTAGTAAAGATTATTAATTGGAATGATAACTATAAATCTGATGCAGAGTTAACCGTTAGCTGTTGGCAGCAGTAATAACCATCTAGTGACAGAAACAATTATCTTGATGATTATCTTGGGCGAGAAACATTTTCTTGGAAAATAGTTGTAAATAACTCGAGGTTTGAGTTATTCTATTGCTTGATTTATTTTTCATTTAGCCAAAGCAGGAGACAGAATTCATGATTGAGTTGGTTTCTCCAAGGCTGATAAGGCTTAGGCGGTTGATATTCAATTTAAACTTCTGGGGATTGTTGCTTCTGAATAATTTAGTATGACCATGGCTGAAAAAATTTGAACATGTAATATAGTGTTGAGTAGTATAGTGTAATATAGTGTTCATCATCATCATCACCATCACTATGACCACCACCACTACCACCACCATGACCACCTTGTTGTTGTTGTTGTTCTTCTTCTTCTTCTTCTTCTTCTTCTTCTTCTTCTTCTTCCTTTAATGTCCATTTTCCATGCTAGCATGAATTGGACGCTTTGACAGGAGCAGGCAAGATCAGGAACCACACCAGGTTCCAGTCTATTTTGGTATGGTTTTTACAGCTTGATGTCTTCCTAACACCAACCACTTTACGGGTTGTACCCTGTGCTTTTTAAGTGGCATTAGCACTATGTGCTTTTTACGTGGCACCACCACTCATGTCAATGTTTTTTACATGACACCTTGGCTTTAGGATCTCAATTCTGTTGTGGTGGGTGGGTCTTCTTGAGTACAGCAATGCACCACATATCTTGCTTCTCTGTCATCTCCTTCATAAGGCTCAGCGGTTTGAGATAGGCCTTCAGTACTTCATCCCATGTCTTCTTCGGTTACCCTCTTCCACAACTTCCCTAGTGTAACATAGTTGTGTAGTATAGTGTATAGTAATGTAGTGTGGAGCTGTATAGTGTTATGTAGCAAGATCTCAAATGCTGCTAGTCAGCCCTCACACCTGCACTGATTGAGCAAACCTATAATTAAGAGTAATCAAGCACTGACCATGCCGAATTATTTTCATCTGTGGTATATCTAGGACTGTATTGTCCATTTTTCAAAAGCACATTGCTGAGTGATTTGAGAGAGATTTAGCTGCAGTTTCAAGCAGATTGAGCAACTTGGTTGAACAGTGAACCCAATTGATATAACTACTTAGATTTAAAGGTAACTGCTGTCTTAAAGATATAATAATTACAACCTTGAAGATTGAAGGTAAGAGGGACTGCAGATTATATATATTCATTTATTCGTTTCTCTTCTTTTACTTGCTTCAGTTATTGAGCTATAACCATGCTGGAGCACTGCCTGAAATGGTTTTAGTTGATCATATTAAACTCAGTAATGATTTTAAAGTCATGAACCAATACGTTATGCAACATATATATATATGCAAAGGCCATTATTTCCAAACTGGCACAGGAACCAATGCATGCAACACACACACACTCACATACACAAATGCGCCCGCACACACATGCCATTTACTCATTCACAGAGATTACAGATTTTTTGTTTCTTAAGAACTGTTGGAATTGGCAAGTGCAAACATTCTTTGCTAAAGTAATAAAAAAAATATATATAACTAACTACTCTTACTGAGTTCTCTTTGGATTTGGGATTTTTTCCTGAGCTTTGATTCAAGAATTTCCTCTTGTGTGTGGGGGGGATGCTTATGTATATGACAGGATTCTGTATAGTTTCCCCCCTTCCAGTTTTACTCACTAACCTAAGATGTCGATGGGCTACAAAAAAGTATCTGCAAAACAAACTTCTTAACCACACAGCAATGCTTGTACCTTTTCTATCATCATCATCATCATCATCATCATCACCACCACCACCACCACCGTCGCCACCGCCGTAACCGCCCCCCACCATCATCACTATCACTACCACTGACTTCACCACTACCATCATCTGTGTCAACGTCATTATCAGCAGCAACAGTAAGAACTTTATTATTATTATTATTATTGTTGTTGTTGTTTTTATTATTATTGATTATTTTGCTAACAACATTTTCAGATAGTCCAGATTAAATCAGAATATTCATCATTGTCATTACAATGGTCATCATTACCATCTTATGCCACTTCAGATTAAAACCAGATATTTATCAACATCTTCTCATCTTCAACATCATATCTCTTGTCTTTTTTTAAGACATTATTATCATTGTTGCTCTCTCCATCAACATGTTGAATCTCATCTTCATCCATATCATCATATTCCTCATCTCCACCCGCTCTCCACTCTAAATAACATTTTTTGTGTTGAACAAAATATCAATTTTGAAAAGGCACTCACCTCTTTATTTATTTCAGCGATGAAATGATATTGATTGGCAGAAATGTATAAGTTACTCAAGTATTTTGGACTATCAGCTGAATAATTAGCAATTCATACATTGTCACTAGTTCTGTTGTGTCTATGGTCAAGTCTCATAGAAATATAGAACTACTTGAGTTAGTAACAAAGCATGTAGTAAGTTAAACCAAGACGGTGGTGGCCCCCAACAATTCTTGAGAGAAGACAAATGCAGAAGATGGAAAACTTCAAATCACAACCCTTACTAAATTGTGAGTATGACTGCAGCTCATGTTTGTTATCGACAGACCTTGAAGTAATGATAAAATAGTCTGACTCTCATTTGAGTGCTAATGATAGCAGAAGGTTAGGGATAAAAACCATGACTGAAATATCAGAGTGAAACCTCACAGATGGTTTCTTGATAAACCCTGCCAAGTCTCCAGCAACTCTTGAATCTAGTGTCATCTTCAACTGTCCTGACTATATCTTGGCACAGGATCCAGATGAGTGAAGATGAGAAAGTGTGGATGATGTAGAGCAAGTTCTTCCCACTTGAAGCTATGTCTTGTAGAAGCTGTGGCTTCAGGTCAAACTAATATTAACGTCTTAGAACTACAAACAGACAATAGACTTCTTTGCTATAGCAGTTAGGGTACTACATACATTTATGACAATGAAATACCACTTCTGGAGAATCTTCACTTGCAAGGTATATGTACAATGTAGTATAGGTGGGAGTAGCAGTGTGTTTCTTTGATTCTACCAAATTTGTATTTCCCCTTTTGTTGAAGTAATGTAAAAGACTGTTAGAGTACTGTTGTAGCAAAAGGACTTTTCCCTACAACAACTGGGTTATCACATATACCTGCAACAATGAAACCCCATTGTTTCTATACGTTGTTCCCTCGCTTGCAAGAATAATATGGAAGACAAAGTGTAGCTGGAAGCAGATATGATTCTCTGGACCCCGTGCAGCTACATCTTTTGTTGAATTGCAGTGTAATTAGAGATGTGGTCTTTATTGATTACCAATGGATGGACATTAAATAAATAGCTAAGTGTTTGAAGAATCCCACTTGTGCTGGCAGCAGTTGTCCTATAAAACTAATAAATGTTTTACTAGTTTGTAGTATTGAGTTAAACATTATTTAAAGAGGTAGGTTCTCTCACTTCACCATTTTTAGCTTATTGGCTGAGGCTATACTGGAGTATTACAATCATTACTTTCATTATCTCTGCCAAGCTGACTTCCTTGAGTATTTGAATGAAGTCTTCATTGATGTTCCTTCAGGCTAAAGAGTCTAGTGCCTGGCCGTTTGAACATGACTGAGAGCTATTTGCAAAATTTTTATGACAATCAAGAAATTAACAGAAGGGATCAAAGCCAGATGACACATTTCACTATTTTAATTTTTCTTTTACTTTAAAATCTTTAAAATATAAACCCTGTCCAACTTCCAATTTAATTCAAGAAGACTCAAATGAACCATACTTCTATCAGTTCTTTAAGAATTTATTTACATATGCTAACATAGCTATCTTAACCAATTATGCTTTCAAATAGAACTTTACTTGAATGTTGAAAGATTTATGAGTGTTTATGAAACACAAATTCTCCCTACTCTAACCTCTTTTGAGCTTGTTATGACAGTGGCTATCTCTTTTATTACCTCATATCTCATCAGAACTAGAAAAGTCTGGGCAGTTAAATTCAGTTAACTACATCTAAGATATGAAGTCACTCAATCACCTAAAGAGTAACACATAAACCTTGAATTGTCTTTTTCACAACTATAACACCAGCACTCACCTCCAAGGAATTACTTTGAGAGTTAATTTTTTTCTGCAAATAATTTGCCAGCAGCAGCAACATTCCCAACTTCCTACGCAATCGCTGAGCCTGGATGTGCATTCATCCATCTGTTGATGCTCTCGGTGTCAGGGGTTGACCCGGCTTTCTCTTCTGCAGGTCTTACGAATAGCAAAGGACCACATTTCGGACTTCTCCCACTACAAAGGCACAATCTTGCGAGCTCTGGGATGAAGACCGCTTCGATCAACAAACAAACAAACAAACGCTCAACAAGCAGCAGCAACAAATTCAAAATTCCACAAAATCTTTTAAAATCCATAGCCTGAACATCTATTCAATAATATTTCTCAATAATATTGTGTTGACCAAAAAGTCCATTCAGTTTTTTAAATGGTAATAAGATTCTAGTTTTAAGCACAAAGCAATTTATTCAATCAATGATATAATTATAATTTTGTTTCAGTATTTTCTGCCACCATGTGAGTAGATCTATTATTTTCTGCTCAAAGAATTTCCTGTCTACTAGTGAAAAACTCTTCCAGGTCATTTTTTTTACATCCTCTTCTGAGGTGATGTTATGTTCTTCCAATGACTTTTAAAAAGACTAAACCAAGCGGAAATATGAAGGTGCAAAGTTGGATGAATTTGGAGGGAGCATCAAAACATCCCAGTCAATCTCTAGTAACTCCTATTGCATCTTTAAGGAAATGTACAGTCTGGAATTATCATGATGGAATACAATGCCCTTATGATTAACTGGATGCTTCTAGTGGCTCACTGCATTTAATTTGTCCAGCTGATCTAGTACACATCCAAGTTAATGTTCCAGTCCATGGGAAGAAACTTGTAAAAGACAACACACTTCCAATTCCACCAAATCGAAAGCATACCTTTTTTCAAGTGAAGTCCTGCCTTGAAGGTTGTTTGTGGTAGTTCACCACACTTCTCTCTGATCGCTTGTGCTTTGCCTTGTTATAGACGACTCACTTTTTATACCCTGTCACCATTCTCTTAAAAAAAGAATGGTTTCTTCCTGTTTCTACAAGAAATCTTAGATGGAAATCCAGTGGGTGAAGTTAGCCTCATTCAACTGATGTGGGACCCAAACAGCAAGCCTGCTGATGTAACCAAGTTGATGCAGATGATTTTCAACACTCAATTTGAGTATTTGGGGAATATTTAGATCATCCTAGTTGTATAACAAGGCTTGATATTGCTGTTTATCCCAGCCATCCTGAGCACAGTACATAGTGAATTAAAAAATTTCTGAACTGAAATCTTGAAAACCACTTCTGGTAAATATTTTCCATAACAGCATCGTCTCCATACACAGCACATATCTTCCTTCAGGTTTCCACTGATTTCTTGCCTTTTCTAAAATAAGAAAATATGAGGTATAAATAATGTTCATTTTGGTTGTCTGTTTTCAGAATTACCTGAAGCACACAAAATACAACCTGTCTCATTGTAAGTTTGTGTCAAACTACATTGCAGTGTCAAGCATGTAACTATTGTGCATGTGCAAGGGACAGACTTACGTTTGCAACTTATTATAGTGCTTGAAGTTTAGTTTTGGCAGAAACTGAATGGACCTTTCGGCCAACCCAATATTTACTGTTCCTTCTAGAATGCTACTTTTGTAAATCTTGTTGCAGAAGATATTATAATAGTGGTTTTTATAAACAGATGTAAATATATGAAATTTACTGGAAATAGAAAGGGTCATTTTTATGATCTTGGAACAGATAAATGATAAATAAAGTGAAATGTTTCTGGTTAGAAATTGAAAATGGCTACTTGACTTTTCAACTGAACTGCGATATCCTTCTAAAGGGTTAGAATAATGACTTACGATATGGGAACAAGTTTATAGCAAAAGAAAATGATAGCTTTCTTTATGGCATTTCTAATGTAAGTTTACTAAAATGGCTTCAAAATGAAATTGCAGCCAGGTTATGAAATCAGTTTGCCAGAACTACTCTCTTTAATAAGAAGAAAGCAACTCCCCGTGGTAAAATTAAAATTAAAGTTTTGTGTTTAACAGGTGATTTTTCTGAACGTAAATGGAGGGAATGCATTATGCCATCACAGTTGATAGCCATATTTCAGAAATGTTTCCTCATATTAAGTACTAAATTTTTTGCATAAATGCTCTAAAACCAAAAGTTCAAAACTAGCAACAGGCAATATATTGTGTTCAAAGACAACACATAATTTTCTTCTTTTGCTCATTTCATTACATCAGTTAACTGAGCTGGAAAATTGGTTCTAGTGCCATTTCACGAATTACTAACTATAACTCTCAGGGAAGGTTTCCAATATTTAAAAGAAGAATATGAGAATAAAAATTGTAAATAAATATCCACTCCAAGGATGTAGGAGAATAACTGAATTTTTAGACCTATCTTAATAACTTAGCAGAGAGGAAAATGGATTTTGAAAGGAAGTCTCTAAATGAACAGTTTACTTGGAAAAGACAGGGACATTTGTGAGCCAATTCCATTGTGAAACTAACTGTGAAAATCAGGAATAAATGGGTAGTAATAATTACTTTGAAATGCACAAAGGCCATCATTCCAACAGAAGCCTGTCAAAGAGATGTGCAAGGCATTTGGTAGAGAAAGATTTATTGACTAAATTAGCTTAACCTCTGATGCTCAACACATTAGCTGTACAGGAACTATTAAAAATTCAGGAGTTATTGTGTTCAAGACAGGAAATCATTGTGAATCAAAACTAATAGAGATAATTATGAAAGCAACAAGAGCTTCCTTCATGAATGTGTTAGAGTTTGTGGAGACTAAGCAGTCTGGTTTAATGTTTAATGGTAAGATCACCAGTTATATTAGAAGTGTATGACTGGGTATACTATGAAACAGCTACTTAAGTTATATACCTTGTGAAATAAATGATAACATCCTACATTCTCCAATTTAGTGAAAATATTCAATAAAGCTGCCAGTAATATGTGGTTGACAGCACATAATCTATCTGTAACTGAAAGATTCTTACATATTTTGAAATTATAGACATAAAGGAGGTACTCCAGCATGGCCGCAGTTAAATGACTAAAACAAGTAAAAGAGTAAAAGGGCTTGAAATAATGTATATACATACATACATATATGTATATGTGTATGTGTGTAGGTATGTATATATATATATATATATATATATATTTCATTTTTTCTTTTATTTGTTTCAGTTATTTGACTGTGGCCATGCTGGAGCACTGCCTTTAGTCAAGCAAATCAACCCCAGGACTTATTTTTTGTAAGCCTAGTACTTATTCTATCAGTGTCTTTTGCTGAACCGCTAAGTTACAGGGATGTAAACACACCAGCATCAGTTGTCAAGCGATGTTGGGGGGACAAACACAGACACACAAACCTACACATACACACACACAAACACACACACACCATATATATACATGATGGGCTTCTTTCAGTTTCCATGTACCAAATTCACTTGCAAGGCTTTTGGTCATCCTGAAGCTATAGTAGAAGACACATGCCCAAGTTCCTGTGGTTTTTTTAAATTTTGGAATTAATTGCGTTTTTAACTTTTGGAATCTATTTTGTTTTTTTCTAGTTAATTTTAGTTTATTTTCAGATCATTAAAATGTAATCTCATGGTAAGAAAAACGAGCATTTTTGACACCTCCTTCTTTTTGCTTTTAATCAAGGTTCTAAGGCCACAAAAGCTGCTCGCGACATTTGTTCTGTGTATGGAGAGGATGCCATAGCTGAAAGAACTGCTCATGATTGGTATGCCAAGTTCAAAAATGGAAATTTTGCCCTCAAAGATGCACCCCATTCTAGCCGTCCAGCTGAGTTCGATTAATGGCTTGAATATTGGCAGAAAGGAGTATCTGGACATCCTGAGAAACTCTGTTTCTTGGGATGGAGCAAAAGTTTGGGCTTGACAATGTGGTACTTATCCAGGTTTCTGCCCATGCCATGGGTCAAAAGCAACACAGGCCTTTCTTGGTGAGAAGGTGCCATTTTTTGTGAGGGCTAGCATCTGGCCCAGTGATGGCCCAGCTCTCAACTTTCTCAATTACTTTTTATGGGGTGCACTTCAAGCAAGGACCAATGCTTCACCACACTCAAGTGTCAACAGTTTGAAGACTTGCATTGTGCATGCGACACACAAAATCAAAAAGGTGGAGGTTGCAGTAGCTGCAAAACAATTTTGTTCTTGTGTGGAGGCAGTAATTGCCCAAAGAGCTGCCACATTGAGTGATAAATGTTTTTGTTGCAATAAATGTTACATTAAAATCATATCTGTCTACTACCATTATTTTAGTATTTATAACCAGTTTTATGCATTGTAAAAATTGCCTCAATTGTATGTATGCATGCATGCATGTATGTATGTATGTACATATATGTATATATATATAGATATGTGTGTATATGTATGTATGTATGTATACATGTATGCATATAATTTAACAGCCGGTTTACTTCTATTTTACATGATAATACAGATATATAATATGAATATATTACGGCTGAAGAATTCTTGTAGATTAAGAGTGGAAGGTAAATGCAATAGAAATTTCATCAAAGAATATTTATATAGAGGTTGAAGAGTTAGTTAAATCAATTCCAAATGATGTGGGCTTCACAATTAAGATGAAACAAGATTGGGACACAAGAAAATATACTATTACTATATATCATCATCATCAATATTATTATTCCTGTCATTGCTGTTGTTGTTGTTGTTGTTGTTGTTCTTCTTCTTCTTCTTCTTCTTCTTCTTCTTCTTCTTCTTCTTCTTCTTCTTCTTCTTCTTCTTCTTCTTCTTCTTCTTCTTTCTTCTTCTTCTTATCATTATTATTATTATTATTATTATTATTATTATTATTATTATTATTATTATTATTATTATTATTATTATTGATTCTTGTAGTGTGAAGATGTTGTTTATCATCTCTCTGCAAGATACAATTTATTCAAGCATTACCAAATGAAATTTTCTGTGGAGTACTTCTGAAAAAAAAAAAAGAACTATAATTACTTAGGAATGCCTGTTCTTGATACCCTGAGGTAGACAGTAAAGAAATTTGCTTTACAAACTTAGTAAATTTTAATTATATACATTACATTTTCACATCCAAAATGAATGACTACAGGGTGGCCATACTTAGAAGGCCATTAGGAGGAGTGTCCTTGAACTGGGTTTACTCTAGTGCTAGTGGGTGAGTAGAGTTTTTCTGGTTGCAAACATTTCTCTTCTAGTCTACTTCTTCACTTAGGATTGCAGTCCTTGTTCACCCATAACATGATCAATGTACTATGATAATTCATTTCAGTATAGTGATATTGTTATATCTGACTGTCAAAGCTTCTTTTGCCACTTTTGTGAGTAACTTGCCAACTGTGCATTGCTGACTCCACTCCATGTGGATGTGGGATCGAACTTTCAAAAATATTATTATAATTATTATTATTATTATTTATTATTATTATTATTATTATTCAGTAGTTTTATTTTTATAGCGTGCTTTCACTTCACTACCGAGCGCAGCTCTGTGTGCCTGGGTATGTGCTGTGATTTGTTGTGATGCTCTGATGGTTATTGTATGGAAAGTGTTCTGCGTAGGATGTGTGCACTGCCTAGTAGTGCAATTTTCTGTATGTTATATGTGTTGTAAGTCCTGGTGTTTTTGTTATGTATTTGTCTGAATATTTTTTATCATGCCTAATGCACCTACTATGATAGGAATTGTTTCTGTTTTCAGATTCCACATTCTAGTTACCTCTATTTCCAGGTCTTTGTATTTTGAGAGTTTCTCCATTTCTTTTAGAGACACGTTGTCATCTGCCGGTATTGATACATCAATTAGAAAGCATTTTTTTTCTTCATGATCTCTGACAACTATATCTGGTCTGTTGGCCTTAATTTCTCTATCTGTGTGTATCGGCATATCCCAGAGTATGGTTGCTTTCTCGTTTTCTGTGACCTTTTCTTCTTCTTCTTCTTATTATTATTATTATTATCATTATTATTATTATTATTATTATTATTATTATCATTATTATTATTATTATCATTGTTATTATTATTGTTATCTTTTTTTTTCCTCTTCTTTCAAATTTGCTTCCATTTCTTGCTGAGTGTCTTCCCGACTCCTAGGGCAAAGAAACTCATAGTATACATTGGTAGGCCATTAAACAAAACTCACTAGTTCGTTCATTTTTTTTTTAAGTTAAATTATCATTGTTGTTATTATTATTATTATTATTATTATTATTATTATTATTATTGAGTGAGAGAGCAGTTCATGCCATCAAAGTGACACTGGGGTAAAATATACGAAGCCCAATATACCCATCATGACTACCCGTCTGATAAGGGTACACCAGGCACATGCATCACAACCATATGTGCGTGACATCGTGATCTCATATCAAGATAAACAGCACATGACCTTGCAGGTGGGGCCCAGTTAGAATTTTCTTCAGGTTGAGTAGCCCATACCGCTCAAAAGGTCCCTGAATAAAGGTTGTTTAAGGATGTTGAAAGAACCACCCATGTTTCCAGAGGTGAATTATTCAAACCCCAAAGAATTCCTCTCAACACATGGCTATGATGCTCCCCCACTACTTCTGCTTGTGATCAGAGATGCACATATCGTCAGCCACTAAGGGACATGCTCAACTGGTTAAAGTCAAACAACTGACAAGCAAATCTGTGGTATTGAGCAGAATATATGCTGTAGCCCATCTTTTATACCAAGACAAAACAATGTACATGATAACATTTCCAATCAGTTATTATTATTATTATTATTATTTTTATTATTATTATTATTATTATTATCATCATCATCATTATCATCATTATTACTGAAGGTGGCAATCTGGGAGAAACATTAGCATACTCTTTACTCTTTTACTCTTTTACTTGTTTCAGTCATTTGACTGTGGCCATGCTGGAGCACCGTCTTTTAGTCAAGCAAATCGACCCCAGGACTTATTCTTTGTAGGTCTAGTACTTATTCTATCAGAACTTATTCTTTCGCCAAACCACTAAGTTAAAGGGACGTAAACACACCAGCTTCGGTTGTCAAGCGATTTTGGGGGGACAAACACAGATGCACAACATACACACACACACACACACACACACACACACACACACACACACACACACACACACACACATATATATATATATATATACGTATATATGACGGGCTTCTTTCAGTTTCTGTCTACCAAATCCATTCACAAGGCTTTGGTCAGCCCAAGGCTATAGTAGAAGACACTTGCCCCAGGTGCCATGCAGTGGGACTGAACCCGGAAACATGTGATTGGTAAACAAACATGCCTGTAAAAATTTCTTATTGGCATTTCATTCATTTTTACATTCTAATTTCAAATTTGACCAAAATCGACTTTGCTTTTTATTATTTCAGGGTTTATGAAATAAGTACCAGTGGAGCACTGGGGGCGATGTAATCAATTAGCCCTCTCCCCCAAATTTCAGACTTTGTGCCTATAGTAGATAAGATTATTATTATTATTATTATTATGGTGGTGAGAGAGCAAAATTGTTAGCATTCCAGGAAAAATGCTTAACAGCATTTTGACTGTCTCTACATCCTGATTTCAAATGCTACCAAGGTTAACTTTTGAGGTTGATAAAATAAATAGCAGCTGAACAATGGGGTTGATGTAATTGCCTACCCCTTCCCCTAAAATTGCTGGCCTTAAGCCAAAATTATTATTATTATTATTATTATTATTATTATTATTATTATTATCATCATTATTATTATTTTTATTATTGAGTGAAAGAGTAGCACATGCCATCAAAGTGACACTGGGGTACAAATATACAAAGCCCAGTATACCCATCATAACTACCTGTCTGATAAGGGTACACCAGGCACATGCATAACAACAATATATGCCCGACATGGTGATCTCATATCAAGATAAACAGGGCATGAGCTTGCAGGTGGGGCTTCGAATTTTCTTTAGGTCGAGTAAACCAACCCACTCAGCAGGGATGTTTGAGGTTGATGAACAAAACACCCATGTTTCCAAAGGTGAATTATCCAAACCCCAAAGAATTCCTCTTAACGCATGGCTACGATGCTCCCCAACTACTTCTGCTCATGATCAGAGATGCACATATCGTCAGCCACTAAGGGGCATGCTCAACTGATTACGGTCAAAAAACTGACAAGCAAATCTGTGGTATTGAGCAGAATATTTGCTGTAGCCCATCTTTTATACCAAGACAAAACAATGTACATGATAACACTTCCAATCAGTTAAGATCAGAAGCCATGAGAGTCACTGCCTGGAACTGCATCAGGTCATATAGTAATAATAATTTGTCTTAGTATAAAAGATGGGCCACAGTAAATATTCTGCTCAATACCACAGTGACTGGTGACGAGAAATGGGTTCTTTATAAAAATGTCAAGTGCTGAAGACAGTGGGTAGAGAAAGAGAAACACCAGCACCCCAGGCTAAAGAAGGTCTTTACCCATGTATGGTGTTGTTATCTGTTTGGTGGGATATGAAAGGTTTAGTCCACTTTGAACTTTTAAAGCCAAACCAAACAATAAGAAATAAGATCTACTGCGAGCAGCACTAGAAGAAAAATGATTATCTTTGGTTTTAAGACAAAAGCTGTTCTTCCATCAGGATAATCCTTGGCCACATGTATCGAGGATGACATTCCAAAGGCGGGAGTTGAATTGGAAACGATATCCCACCCACCATATTCGCTGGACATTGCCCCATCTAATTATCATTTATTCCGCAGTCTTCAAAATCATTTGAACAGAAACAATATAAATTCTGTAGACAAGGTCAGAACAGTACTGGAGGAATATTTTTCATCACGGACAAGTGAATTTTGGAAGAGGGACCTTGCAAGCCTACCAGATAGATGGAAAGGCATTGTAGAAAATGAAAGGGAGTATATTTTAGATTAAAAAATAACTTTATCTTAATTTTGAAAAATAAAAGAAGTATAAACTATCTGCATTCTTTATGGGATAACCTGATACTAGGAAATGATTTGATAACCTGTAAGACAACTGGAAAATATAAATTTTTGGGATAACAAACCAAGTGTTCAGTAGCTCGTTTCCTACACTTGGCACTGTTTTGTATATTTAACCAAGATACTTGATTCATAAATAGTCTAATCCATTTAGTTAAAAGCAATAACTGCTGAGTAGCAATAGTTTATTACTTTAAGTAGTAGAAATACTATAAAATTCTCAACAATTTCAATAGTTTGCCATACTGAGTTCAAATTCTTCTGTGAGAATGGAGAAGCTAAACTAGTTCTTAGCATCTAGTCACAGTCACCACCTCTCACATTCATCTCAATCTACTATGTTATTAAATCTGGAGGTTTGTTCATTTTGCTTCTAGACTATGTATAATGGGTAGTGTGCAACAGCCCATTTCACATTTAATTCATTGCATCCTTGAACCCACCCATATTCTTGAATCAAGAAGGAAAGCAATAACTTATCTAAAGTTAAGACAAAGGAAAAGAAAATTGAAAAAAAAGCAGCTAAATAGTAAAAAGATAAATATTTTGAGTTAGATCTGTAATGCATTTCTCATGAAATAGATGAGTGATCTATAGTAGTCATGTAATGTAAGATCATTTGGTGAGAGGAAAAAAAGGAAACGCTATAAAAATAACACTGCATTTGTCAGATAGTGGATTTAGATTACATTGGTGTGGTTGACTGCTATTTAAATTAACATCTCCACTAAAAGAAATTGTCTCATCTTATCTTTTGTTCAATATGAAGTAGAAAATGAGATGACATGCTTGAATGGTTGAGAATTGAATATATTTGATCTTACAAAAAGTAGCTTCAGTTGTTCAACTACAATCAACAATGAGCAAAAAATAAAAATATAAAAAAGATAATAATAAAAACAATAATAACAGCAACAATTCTATGAAATTTGGTTATTTGGTTCTAGAACAATTCAGGGCTACAGTAACGAAAACTTGTAAATGCTAACTATTAGTAAATATAACAATACATTATATGTATGAGGTTGTTAAGATGATAGAATTGTATGTGGTTAACAAAAGATGGAAGACAAAAAATAACTAGAAGAAAAATATAATTGAATAAATGCTATATGTGAATCAAATGGAAGAAAATGTGATTTAAAAATTGAGAGAAATTTTCTGAGTGGTGACCATGAATTTGAAATGAATCTTTAGATATTGTTATATGTTTTAGTTGACCTTCATTGTGATAAGACACAGTGTTGAAGCTAAAACAATTGCGGCATCACAAGGTCATAATAATCATTTACAACACATACTATGTACAGTTAGATTGATATCTGTTTTATTATTATGTTATAGTAATAGTATATACATTTAGAAATGGAAGTGTATTAGATATCTATGATCTAGTAACCGATATTCTACTTTACGGTGTCTGTTGTATTATAGATATATTGTATGATAAAAAAATATGTTATTATAAGCAGAAAGATATTCTAAACACAATTTTACAAATAAATAAAAAGAATATCTATATCTTAATTCTAGTATAGCAGAACCAGTAAATATAGTCAAGATTCAGACAAGATAATTCACACTATCCAAAGTTTGTTTCCTGACAGACTAGGGTCAACATTTTCCATTAGTGCCCTAAAATCAATAGCAATTAGATTCAGAGCTATAGCATATTGAGTATAATCTAGGATTTAGTTCAAGAGGGAGAGCTTTGGCTCAGAATATTTACAATATCCTGTCTCAGTTAATTTTTCTTTTTCTATACAATAATTACTAATAATAAATTTAGGATAATTAATCTGTTTTAGATGTTTCTGAAATTTGGAAATTAGACTTGTCTTGGAAATTAAACTTAGATATTATAAGCATAACTTTACAATGGGAAGAATATTGCACCGTTAAAAAAATAAAACTGTAACATCAAGAAATTTTCTGCAAATGAAAAAGAGTTCACCTCATAAAAGGGAATTTCTGCATAGCATATCTAGCATACAAACTTTAAGCTTAAATTTATTGGGGATCTCTTATTGTGTATTAATGCATTTGCATATTTAGGAACTTAATTTCGTATCTCATAGTCCAGTTAACTGTTAAACAATAGTTACTAGATCATGAATAAATATTGCCTAATATGGAGCATTGCATTATACAAAACTATCAGAAAAATAGATCTAAAGCAATTAGCTCAGAAACATCTGGAAAAGATTGCATGAATATGTGTTCCAAACAGCAAAAACAAAAGATATTTTTCTCAAGGGTAAGTTTTGTACTTATTTTCACTTTAAATAAGTACAAACTCTCTTAGATTATAAAAATAAAGACAAAAGGGCAATAAAATCATTTGAGCAAAAATTTGTTTGTGATTATTATTATTATTGAATGTACAAATAGGTTGAAATTGGTGCACCTTTGTCATCCAGAGCTTGTTGAAGCATCATGATCATCATCTTTGTTGTCATCTAGAGCATCATCATCATCACCATCTACCCCATCTGGTGATGAAGAAAAGTCAGCAAAAACTTTTTTGTTGCCATATAAATCTTCTATTTGTGACCTGATTTTTACAGCATCCAGCCATAAAAGTCCTGCCAAAATAGACACAGATGTCTGGTGCAGGCTTCTGCCTGGCCAGCTCCTGTCAAACCATCCAACTTACGTCAGCATGGAAGGTGACTGTTAAATGATGACGACGACGATGATGATGACGACGACGATGATGACGATGACAATGGCAACGATGATGCTGATGCTGATGATGATGATGATGATGATGATGATACAAATTTGAAACAGCACAAGTTATATTTTATGTAAGAGAAGCCAAATCTTCTTGAGGAGTTTCTAAGCAACAAAATATTTTCGCTAGCACCATTCTAAAAGTATATATTCATTATAAATGCTATACACTGCATTATGAATTTTTAATATAGCAGAAAATTAAAAGGATTAAATAGAACACTAAACATATGTGGATATATTTTGAATGGACTTAACTTAATATAACTTTTATGTACAGTATAGTTTATTTTTTAATGTTTTTTTGATATTTTCATTTTGTCCAAATTCTGAGAAATGAAATTTTATGATTAATTCTTACTAATTTACAATCAGTTGTCTACTTCTATTTTCACATATAATTGTTGTTTGATTCTAGATTATCTCTTACTAAGCAAATTATGGATGGAATTATTACAGGCATGACCACCAATATTTATTTTGAGCATTACATGTCTAAGGTTACAATCTAGCACAATTCTTTTTTCTTTAAGGTAGTAGAGTTAAACATCTGGGAAATATGGATGTTACTTCTAAAATTTGAGTGGCTGTGTACAGGATTTTCTCATTGGTCTTGGCATAAAACTTCATAATGCATTTGTGACACTTAGATATCTATATGGACTTATAATATCAAAAGAATCTTACATGAAATGACCCTTGATTTTGATACAATTATAATATATAGCATGAGCTAATATATGATGCAGTTAACTTCTACTTTTAATGAAATTAATAAATGAGGAAAGGGTACATTTTAATACATCAAAAAAATAAATCTTATCTTAAAATATATTTGATATTTTTTTCCTTATTTTCTTCATAGATACAAGATAAATGAAACAAACACACAACTGATATTTTTTAATTGATTCATAGAAACACATCATTACTAAATAAAATATTAAAACAGAAAAAAGACCCTTCAGAAATATCGACATTTGGATTTAAGTATAATTATATAAGCATAAATTAGATTAGAATAAATTATTAAAATGATTAAAATATAAAGTTAAAACACAAGTAGGAAAACCAAATACAGTCATAGATAGCCTTTACTTATCTCCTCTTACAATTATATCCACAAAACGGAACAATCACATTAACTGAATTATAATCACTGCAAAGCAGATCTCCTTAAAGCCAACTCATAAGATGTTGACAAACTCTTTTATCGAATATATATGAGATCCAATTACCTGTATAACTTCAGTACTTCCACTCATTATTATACTAGCTTTTGTACTTTAATTCTGTAACTCTAATGGTTAAATCCACTTTCTCTTTTAGTTTGCCAAACATTTGGTTGATATTTCCTGTTCCTAGATTGCAAAGGCATACCCTTCAAAGAGGGAGAAAGGAGAAAGCTCATTCGAAGACTACAGGTCCAAGCTATCACTGGAACTGTAAAAATCTGTAAAACTTTCCAGAATTTTATTATTTAAATATATATGATATCTAGATATGCAACTATATGCATGAGAATACATACATAAAACATACATAAATCTGCACATACATACATACATAATAAAAAGAATACTGTCTAAACAAGAGGATCAGTTAAAGAATATGCCTTTAAATGATAAATTAGTTAATAGCCATTTCTTACCTTTTTTACTCAACTACATATGTGCATGCACATGTAAACAAAAACAACCGTACATGTACACATCCATCCACACTCTTTGTCTGATAACCTAGAATACATGCCGAAAAGAAGTCACACAACTCTACCACAACATATCATCAGATGAAAGTATGAACCAATATGAGCAGAAGACTATGCATGAGTATGTTACTAGAAAGCTCCATGATGATATTAACATCGATCATCAAAGCAGTTTATCATGGACCACTTTGAAGGGTATGCATTTGCAATCTAGGAACACAAAATATCAACCAAGTAGGATACACAAAAGGGATAGAGATGCAGGTAAAGCTGTAAAGTGTGACAACCATTGCAGACATTGTGGAGTTCACACCGAAGATATCACCCACATCATAAGCAATTGTCTGAAAATGTCATCACAATATTATCTACTGATGAGATAGGACGTTGTAGCCAGGACACTCTATAATGAAATCCATTGGAAGGATAACCCCAAGGACAAAGAAATAAGAACCCACAGTATGGTAGAAACCATAGCCACTCATAATGAAAAGGAATACTGATGGAATGTACCAGTGAAGACCTCAATAAAATGTAAGAAAAGCTGACCTGATATAATGATTTGGAATAGAAAAGAGAAACTGTGTACAGTTGTGGAAATTAGCTGCCCAGCGGATGTTAAGATCAGTGAAAAAGAGAACACCTATGCTGAACTATTAAGAAATCTGGAGTTACTCTATCCAGATTACAAGTTCAGGTTTATACGTATAATTATTGGGGCCCTGGGATATGTAATACACTGCCTAAATAATAATCTTGAGAAATTAGGCTTCTCACAACCAGAAAGGAGAAAGCTAATTCAAAGACTACAGATCCAAGCCATGACTGGAACTGTAAAAATCTGTAAAACTTTCCAGAATTTTATTATTTAAATATATATGAACATATCTAGATATGCAACTACATGCATGAGAGTACATACTTACCTACATACATACATACATACATACATACATACATACATACATACATACATACATACATCAGCTGAAAATGAACAAAGTCATTAGAGCATTGGACAAAACGAACTTGTACTTAGCCTGGTAAATAATATTCTGAGTTCGAATTCTGCCTAAGTTAACTTTGTCATTCATCTTTCTGGGGTTCATGATAAACTACTAATCTAGAGTTTAAGTTTGATAGACTTGTTACAGGGTTGGATGGGACGTTATTTGTGGTATTTAAAGTGATCCTTTTCATTCAGAGTTCAGTTGTCACTGTGATCTACATAGGTAGTAGACTTACTCTGTTGTTCCTATTTAACACCGTCCTTTGGTACTTGAGTGCAAGTGGTTCAGACCAGGACTCTGGCTCAAAGATTCCCTCTTCCTTGCTCCCACCAGTACAAGAGGCCCTGCTAAAAATCATGCATGTGTGTGTATGTGTGTGTGTGTGTGTGTGTGTGTGTGTGTGAGTGTGTGTGTGTGTGAGTGTGTGTGAGTGTGTACAGGTGTGCATTTGTTTGTGTGTGTGTGTGGGTACACACACACATATATGCACAAGCAAACACACACACATATACACATGCACACACATACATATATATATTTATATACACTGATGTGTACATATTTATATGTGTACTTGTGTGTGTGTGTACATATATTGATTAAATAAATAGGTGAAACACTCGTTAGATTATGATATTGTTCATAAGAGTAATGTCGAAAATGAAGAAATTGATCATAAATTTGATGATAAGAATAGTGGTAATTTCCAGTACCATTGCATTTCATTCTCTTCTTTTTGGCTGCTATAAAACTTGCTTGTCCATTTTGGCAGTGAGTGAATAGTTTGGAAATGCAGGTGTTTACATGAAAATATTCTACAGTTGGATGATTTTCCCAGCAACAACCACCATGAAAATGTACATGAGGAAATGGTACATTTTCTTGTTAACTGAGACATGTCAAACCTTGTCTGTGACATGGCTTGTCTACTACATAGATTCACTATGCATTAATGACGTTAGATTAATGGAGGAAATATGCTTATGCTGTAGTTTTGTATATTTCTATATTAATTTATGTAAACTTGCTGATTTAAACTTGTGGCATGTTAAAAATAGAGTTAATGACAAAAAGGGAAGACATACCTGATATTAATATTTCAGGAATTTTCATTTGTCTATGTTGGCCATTATTCTGAATCGGTATGTATAGGTCTGGACAAAGTTGTTTTTGTGGAAGACTGGCAGTTTCTCATGTATGCAAGTCCCTTTTTTCCCACTACTGATGCTGCTTGTTTGTTTGTTTGTTTGTTGTTTGTTTGTTTGTTGAGCAAAGCGGTCTTCGTCCCAGAGTGGGAGAAGTCCGAAACGTGGTCCTTTGCTATTCATAAGACCTGCAGAAGAGAAAGCAGGTCAACCCCCGACACTGAGAGCATCGATGGATGGATGAATGTGCATCCAGGCTCAGCAGTTGCGTAGGAAGTCGGGGATAAGAAACAATAAGAAAGAGTGAGAGAAAGTTGGAGTGAAAGAATACAACAGGGGTCGCCACCCCACCCTGCTGGAGCCTCATGGAGCTTTAGGTGTTTTCATTCAATAAAAACACAATGCCCTGTCTGGGAATCGAAACCGCAATCCTCCGACCACGAGTCCGCTGCCCTAACCACTGGGCCATTACTGATGCTGCCAGAGAGAAAAGTCAGTGCTTTAGAGCCAATACAGAGAGCTGTCAGAGGCATTACTATTAGAATGCAATAGGCCAGAACAAATATTGTGAGGTGTCTTTTGATGCTCTCACAGTTACACCAAATTCCCATTCTTGATCTTACATTATTCAGTAAGCCCCAAATGATTAGGTACAAAGTTGAACTCAGTGGGATTTGAATCCAGAGCACAGAGAATTGGAATAAATACCATGAAGCATTTTGTCCAGCATTCAAATAGATCTGCCAGTGGTTGAGGCATGATAGCTCTAAGTTCAATATGGTCTAAATTTCAAACAGCTTTAGTTTTGAACATTCATTTAAAGTACAAAACTTTTTTTTTACTTTTATTTGGTTGATTAACAATAGGTTTTACTTTTACTTTGTGGCTAAGAGAAATTTTTTAAAATATTTGATGTACAATGACAAAAATAATTGCTACAACATTATATGCAGAGAAACATGACCTAATGGTTAAGGCGTTACACTTATGAATGTAAGATAGTGGTTTTGATTCCTAGAATGGGCAATGAATTGTGTTCTTGAGTAAAACATTTGATTTCATGTTGCTCCAGTTCACTCAGGCTGGAAAAAATTAGTAATCCTGCAATGGACCAGAATCCCATCTGGGGTGGGTGAGAGCGGAATATATATACTGCAGCATAGTGGAAATTGGCCTTATGAGTTTATAGCTCAGGAATGACCATTGACCTTTTTTTTTCTCAGTGTTATATCATCATCATCATCATCATCATCATCAGGAAACTGCACCAGGCTCCAATCTGATCTGATAAGGTTTCTACAGTTGGATGCCCTTCCTAACACCAACCACTCCAAGAGTGTAATGAGTGCTTCTTATGTGCCAATTGCATGGGGGCTAGTCAGGTGACACTGGCATTAACCATGTTCAAATGGTGCTTTTTATGTGCCACCAGCACGGGAGCTAGTCAGGCAAAACTGGCATCAATCATGCTCAAATAGTGCTTTTTACGTGCTACCAGCACTGGGATCAGCCACTCTCGAATGGTAGTTTTTATATACCACTGGCATAGGTGCCAGTCAGGTGGCACTGGTATCAGCCATGACTATGATTTCACTTGACTTAACAGATCTTCTGAAGCACAGCATATTTCCCAACGATTAAAGGGTACTTTTAAATGGGCCAGTTATGTGACACTGGCATTGGCCACAACTACGATCTCACTTGGCTTGTTGGGTCTTCACAGCATATCTCCAAAGGTTTCAGTCACTTGTCATTACTTTTGTGAGGCCCAACATTCAAAGGTCATGCTTCACCACGTCAACCCATGTCTTCCTGGGTCTACCTCTTTCACAGGTTCCCTCCACTGTTAGGACGTGACACTTTTTCACCCAGCTGTCCTCATCCGTACTCAACACATGACCTTACCAGCACAGTTGTCTTTAAACTAACTAAAATAAACCAAAAGAAAGTAACAAATAATGCCAGTAGTAAAATTTATGGTGAAACAATTACATAGCCTCTCATCATGCTAGAATTAAGAACTAAATGTTATGCATATCAGATTCTACCATCTTAAGAAAGGAAGGATATATTGGGAAATGTAATCTTTGATAAACAACACTTAAAAACAAAATGTGATAGCCATAGCTGAAAGCCTTTGATCATATTTTACCTTGGGCTAAACAACAACAACATCAATAGTAGATAATAATAATTGTCTTCCCTTTCAATTTAAATATGTCTCTTTGTTCTTGTGAAACATACATAAACAGAGTTACATTAAGCGTATTGACACACTTGCTAACTGCCCAAATCTTTGCTAAGACATAATATCATACAATGACAAAGCAAACAATATTTATACAACGTTCTGTAAAATTACGACGCTTTTGATAAGCAATCTCAATTTTCAAAAGTGTTCAACTGCGATGCTATTCTTAGAAGTGTGCCGACCAGCATTATATCTTTGCTGTGTTGTCAAAACATTGTTCAAACATATAATTAACATCTCCAAAGTAGAGGAATTTTCCTAGAAGTAAAGAAAACTAATTTTCAATAACGATAGACTATGTAAAAGAAGACAGTGACTTGCAGGCTTATATATTCTGGATTCCTTTTCTAAACATTTGTTTGTGACATGTTTCAATTTCTAAAGTTACTGTGGAGAAAAAATTCTCTCTGTTGGTAAAACGTGTAATATATATATTTATGTACACATGTCTTGTCTTTCACTTTTTAAGTTAGTGTAAATTTTGACTAGCTACTGACTTGGTAGCAAGGTTGTGAAGGAAAGTCTTGTATCCTTGACGTTTGGATATAGCCTACACTGTAACAGTGTTATAATACTATAAAAACTAAATCAGTAACAAACACGTAACAACTTATATCTCCTCTCAACGATTTTTATGACTGCCTTCACAAATGCGACTACACACACCACTCTGTATCTTGCACTGTCAGTACGTATGCGCCTTTATATGATTTAGATCAGTTCACTTGCTATCCCTCAGGGGTGTCAGGATTTCACCTCAACGGAATGTATCTTGATTTAACTGTCATCCTTGAAATTTTAAGAAAGTCTTCTAGATATTAATAGTTCCAGATACCATGATCATTGTAGCTAATGGATTCAGGATTTGCATTCTCTCCCCAAGATTTCAATTTCAGCCATACTTTACTCCAGACAGACTGATATGTATGTATGTATGTATGTATGTGTGTGTGTGTGTGTGTGTGTGGTGTGTGTGTGTGTGGTGTGTGTGTGTTGTGTGTGTGTGTGTGTGTGTGTGTATGTATGTATGTATGTATGTATGTATAAATGAGTGCATTTGTGTCTGTATGTATATATGTGTGAGTAGTTCTCTACCACTGTTCCTGATTAATTGTGGGTTCTATGTTTTCTATTACCTCCTGTTAGTGTCCAATGTGTCCATGGGTCAAATAGTCAACAACAATCTAGCCATCGACCAGTAAGGTAGTGTACCATGTTTATTGTCCAGTCTCTATATCCTTTACAGCCATCCAGTTTTATTTTTCACTTTACTTAGATGGCCTATTGCACTGTTGGCAGAATCCAGAGATGGTCCTGTAGAAGGCCTCTGGATTCTGCACAATATCATCTGCAAATTCTATATCAGCTAACTGTCTCAGATCTTTTTATTGGTTGTCCCTATCATTGCTGTTGAATGCATTTTCATGATGAATTTATGATTCCTTACATCCCTAGTGAACACCTAATGGTGTTGTTAAAGTATCAAGTTATTTCTATTTTCATTCTTCACATAACAACTGGACTTTAGATAAATGCTTCTAAAGTGTGAGATATAGGACTTCAGAAAATTAATTCAAGATATTCATGCAACTCTCTACAGAGACTTTCAATGCACACTGCTTGAATGCCTTTTTGAAGTCAATGAAATTAACTTTTATTGATAACTGTCACTGGAACTCCAAACATGTCTCAATAACATTCCACTTTGCAAAGATCTGTTCATAGAATGACCTCTGTTGTTTAAATTTCCCCTGTTCTCCTTGTAGCCTTGCATTAACAACGTCATGAACATTGACATAGTAGCATATGGCAAAATGCCTTGCTTAGGTCTAACAGTAACGGGAACTCTGTTTCAGTTATGACAATCAGCTGTGCTTCCTTTCTTCAGCACTCAGATCCATGCAGAGCACCACAACTCTTCTGAAACACTCTGTTGCTGCCAGTAACTTTGCAATAATTTTGTTAGTGGTGTTACATCAGTACTTCATGCTTTGACTGCTCAATCTTATATCATGTCTAGACTTACAGTTTTGTTACTTTTTAATTCCCTGCTAGTTTTGTTATCTCATGATGTTTCTCATTTCTACATCGAACTATGGTTCATGAGAAATATTTTCTTAGTTGCTCCTGGATGGAGGTAGAGAGTTCTGTAGCTTCTAGAAGTACTCCACCCGATGAACATTCTATTCTTCAGCTGTTAAGTATAGTTTCCTACTCATCTTTTACTAATGCATTTGGTATTACTACCAGGTCTGAAAATTTTTGTAGTGTCTTCATATTATTTTAGTGGGTTGTCTATTCTAATTCACCTCGTTTTCTTCAAAACTGGTCTTCTTGTCAGTTCAGAAATTTCTCTTTACTTTAGTAATCAAACAGTTGATACTGTTCAGTTTTCATGTCCTTGCTTGATCTTTACGCTACTTCATCTACTTTTGCCTCATCAGTCAGTATGTTCTTCCTTGTATTCAACTTTCCTTTCTTTGTACTCTTTGTTTTGGAGATTTTATTCCCCCCTCTCTCTCTCTTTCTCTGACCGTATCTCTGAGCATTTTCCACTGTTCAACATCAGTTGCCTCTGTAAACCTTCAAAATTATTTTTGAACTAGCACTACATTTTCATTTTTACGTTTTTCTCTTTCGTATAGCTCAATCAGTCTTGTCTTCTATATTACCTTTCAGCAGTTATTTTATATCAGCTCAAAACATGTAGTGACCATAGCTAATATCTACTACTTAGCCAGTTTTTAAGTCACAGAGTACTGATATCCATCTTCTGTTTATGACAATCTAATAGATTTCATTCTTAATGTTTCCTTCTGATGACCTCAAGGATCCCCAAGTTTTATTGTGTATCTATTTGTACACAAATAGCAGTTTTCAACAAAGCATACTATTTTTGTTGCAGACAGACGACATATCTTTTTATCTGTTATCATATGTTAGTTGGACTGGTCCATGCAATTCCTTGCCTGTTTCATCTGATATGCACGTTCATGTTATCTATATGTAGCTTGATAGTATAGCTAGGAATATAATCAAGAATATCTGGTTACTGTTCAGAGAAAATGTATTTTGTTTTGGTTTTCAGCATTTCTATTTGAAACATAGATGAACACCACTGTACTTTTAACATGTCTTGACTGAAATTGCATCGTTAAAATGCATTTGTGAAAACATTTTCTAACTCACTTACCATAAGTTCTTTGATGCACATAATGTTAAATTCAGTTATCAAAAATATAGTTTCTTACATGAAGGACTACAACTACAAACAATTCTACCAGACAGCCACCAAATTTTAACTGTCAAAATTCCTCTACATGTTTTCTTGCAGGTTTATACTTCTTTGCAATCATACTAAGTAACCATAATATCTTTGGATGGCATTGAAAGAATTATATGAGACTAATTCCAAACACAATCACTTTTGTTCAATTCATCCTCCCTTTAATATCAAAGAAGAAGGAATAATCTGCCTGCATATCATGAGTTGCTGGCAAATACTTGAACAAGAAACTGGTATGTCTTCAAATAACTTAGAACGTAGATGGTATGCTACTTCATAGTTTAATAGGTCATGGAACTGTGTGTCTTAACGAATTGAATACTTCCAGATAATGAAATAACACATGAATCTCTTAACTAGAGTTTAAAATTACGGTTCAGTACCCACTACTAGAAGACGTTATTCTTGAATTGTTTCTGGTTGTTCTGAGGTCGTAATTCATAAAAATCAGCTTTAGTAAGTTGCAGCCAACTTGAGAAGTAATTGTTCTTCTAAGCAACAGCCAAGGACTGAGTTACTTCTTTGCATATCTTAGTAGTTCTGCCATCTGTAAATCTGTAAATCTGCAACAAATCCAAACATATGACTACCTTGTAAGGAACTATCTAAATTTAATGGATATTACTCACCCAAACATCTTTCAGATTTATTTGCCCCAAAATTATCATTTGAACGATCTTATCCTTATGCCTCATGTGAGTGTGTGAAACTCTGAGTAATGATGGAACAAATCAGTACCTGTTTTCTAATAAATATAATGCTACCTTGTGTATTCATTGCTGTTTCATTCATTTGTAGGAATCAAAGGGATATATACACACATACACACATACACACACACACGTATAAGCACACACATATATATTGAAGTAAAGCTTCTGAAAATAACAAGAAATTTTCACGTGCGACAGATTTAGAAAGACCTCAATGAGAAAAACAAAAAATATTGAGATTAAAAGATTGATAGGATAAATATCTCATGCACAAATCTGCTTGACACTCTAAAATAGGACATACATTATTCATATTAGAAAACATGTAGCCAAGCATTAAAGTATCAGAGTCGGAAGCTTGTGTATTTCCAATTGTAACATACTGGCAAAGCCAAAAGTATACAGTTATTGAAATAAGGGACTGAATACAGAGTGAATTTAAAATTGAATATAGTTCTTTATATATATTCAGATCTATACAAACTTTACTATCAGCATTCGGTCTCTGATGAAGATTATTAGTATATTTTTTAGTTTGTTACAATGGTTGTGTTATAATATCACACCTGCTGAAGTCCTTGATATTTGTTACAAAAGCCTTATGGTAGTGTGTTGAATAGATGTTTATACAAGATATTATATATGTAAGCATATATGTATGTATTTGTGGTGTGTATGCATACACTTTAGTCTCAATGATTTCTTTGTCAATAGACATCTGAACTGAGTAAGGAGGCAGTTTTCATTTTTTGAGGTTCATACATAGCATGAATCACTTTATAGAAGCCTTTAATGTTGCTTATCTTATCCAGGTGATGTATTTTCCTAGCTCATTGCTGAAGCCAATCATTTTTCCTTAGTTCAGAGATATTTTTTTCCTGTGGTAGGTAACAACAACTCATACATGCTGATTCCTTTCTTTGTGTATTATTTAACAGAAAATTTGGGGGTGGTTCTCGTATTATTTAATCATTATTCTCACCACAACAGACTTTATATTTATGTTCTATTTCCCCTAAGACTTCAAGTGCGTATGCCAAGATAGTATTCGAGAATTTTATCCATTTGTCCTTGATGCAGTGGTCTGAGTCGTCCATTGTCTTTAATGAGTGGTTCAGTATATGTTCAAGCTGATTCCTTGGATCTGAGTTCATTGAGGTTTGGAGCAGATTTCATTGCTTTTCCTTGAGGCTATCTGCCTTTCTTTATTTCAAGTTTGCACTTAACTATCATTTGGCACTGGTCAGTCCAGCTATCAGCATTACACATAGGCATGGCAACACATTTCATGTCAATCTTTCTGAGAAGACTTCACAAAATACTATTCTGACACAATATAGCATTCCTGATGACAACCCTTACTTTTTCTCATTGATCATATATAGATGTTGTTTCTGTCTACCAAATTCCAGTTACAAGACATTGGTCAAACTGAGACTATTTTTAGAACTCACTTGTTCTAGGAACTACACAATGGAATTGAACATGAAGACATGTTGTGGCAAAGTGAAATTCTAAACATCACAGATATATATGTGTTTAATTTTTTTTGTGGGTGAATACACATATGTACATGTATGTACATATATATGTACATATATGTTTACATATATATGCATATATATATATATATATATATATATGTATATATGCATATATATATATAAGCATGTATATATATATGTATGTATGTAAATATTTGTATATCTATCTACCTATATATATGTATATATATATATATTACATATTCATATAGTTAGTTTGTATGTGAGAGATAGTGTATGAGAATCTAAAGCAATCATATATATGTGCATGTATATATACAAGTGTGTCATTGTGTGTGTGTGTTTATGTACATATATATATATATATATATATATACTCACTAGAAGATGACTTCAATTTGTTCTCAGTTTTGAGTTAATTATGATACATATGAAACTTGTGTGATATTAGTGAAACATAATAAACGCAATTACACCATAAGGATAGCTAAAATTTCCAAATATTTGTAGATGCTAGATGTTAGATAATGGCAAGGGCACCAGTAAACTAGGAAGGACATGGAGTAAGGTAATTAAATCAAATGTGAGCAAGTTAAGATTTAGTGATGAATGATGAAGTATAGAAACAGCTGGAGGCTACAATATTAATGGAGACCTCTTCAACCTATGCTGGAATAACAAACATCATGGACTTTTAAAACTGAGCTGGGGAAGAAGCTGTGCATGAGGAGGAGGATGGCAGTGGTGGCAACAATGTCAGTGGTGGTAGTGGTGGTGATGTAGGCAATGCTGATGGTGATGACAAACAGAAGTGGTGCATAATCTGATGCTGTGGAATGTTAGTTGGGGAAATAAAGCTGGCAGTAGATATTATGATAGGTTTTAAGGCTAGTGAAGATGACATGTATGTAACTAGTAAGTTATGGTGTAATACTAAAGCATATAATGAAATAACATACATTTATGTGTGCTCCTAGATAGTAAATAGATAGGTGGATATATATGTGTTCATATATGTTTGTACGGATGGATGTATGGATGGCTGGATGGCTGGCTGGTCGGTTGGTTTGTTTGGTTGGTTGGTTGGTTGGGTATATTTATGCATTTGTATATCTGTGTGAATGTACATATGTGTGTGTGTTTATTTATATTTATAAATACACACACGTATATATATAAATAGACACACACACACACACATATTTATATATGTATATATGTAGGTAATCGAGTAAATAGGTAACATATCGATAAGGTAATTAAGTCTCTTTCTAACATTGTATATAAATAGGTAACATATCAATAAGGTAATTAAGTCTCTTTCTAACATTGTATATAAATAGGTAACATATCGATAAGGTAATTAAGTCAGGCAGAGTCTGTGATAGAATACTTAAGCTTAGATAAGTGCTGCAACATGGATTAGCAACCATTGTGCCCCTCAGCCAGGGTTACCTGATGAAAAGAAAGACTGATTTTATGGCACCCATTTGCAGACTACCTCATCGACAAATGACAGAGACCTTCTCTTTGTGGCCGGTGACTTCAATGGGCATGTTGGACAACATGCAATTGTCTTCCATGGTGTACATGGTGGCTATGAATTTGGTTCTGGCAATCAGGAGGGAACCAGGCTGCTGGAGTTCTATGATGCAAATGATCTTATGGTTTGTAATACTAACTTCAGGAAACCTGCCATCTGGTGGACACTCTAGATAGATTGATTACATCCTTGCCAGGAAATTCTGAGTAGGAGTAAGGGTCCACTAAGGTTCAGTCCTCAGCCCCTTCTTATTCATTATAGTCTTCCAGGCAATAACAGAAGAACTCAAGACAGGATGCCCCTGGGAGCTCCTCTATGCTGATGACATTGCTCTAATAGCTGAGTCCCTATCAGAACTAGAGGAGATGTTTCAGGTATGGAAGCAAGGTTTACAATCGAAGGGCCTTAGAGTCAATCTAGCAAAAACCAAAGTCTTAGTAAGTAGGAAGACAGGCAAATCCCTTCAGGTAGCTTGCCCTGTTTGATCTGTAGAAATGGCATAGGTAGAAACTCTGTAAGATATACTCAGTGTAAGCTATGAATACATAAGAGGTACAGCAATATCAAAGGAAAGCTAACTGGGAAGATAGTTTTTATGTGTGGCAAATGCACAGGGTCAATAAACACCGAAAATGTGCAGGAAACAGCTTCCATCAGATTCTAGGGGAGAAAACCAGAAGTAGTTGATAGCTTCTGTTACCTAGGTGAACAAGTCAGTAGTGGGGGTGGATGCTCTGAGAGCATAGCTGTTAGAATAAGAATAGCCTGGGCAAAGTTCAGAGAACTCCTACCTCTGATAGTAAGAAAGGCCTCCCTCTCAGAGTGATAGGTAGACTGTATGACACATGTATACAAAAAGCCATGCTACACAGCAGTGAAACATGGGCTGTGACTGCTAAGGACATGTGTAAGCTTGCAAGAAATGAAGCTAGTATACTCCGATGCATGTGTAATGTTAGTGTGTATACACAACAGTGTAAGTGCCCTGAGAGAAAAGTTGAACACAAGAGGCATCAGATGTGGTATGCAAGGGAGACAACTGTGCTGGTATGGTCATGTGTTGCATATGGATGAGGACAGCTGTGTGGAAAAGGGTCACACCCTAATAGTGGAGGGAACCTGTGGAAGAGGTAGACCCAGGAAGACCTGGGATGAGGTGGTAAAACACAACCTTCGAATGTTGGGCCTCATGGAGGCAATGACAAGCGACCAAGATCTTTGGAGATATGCTTTACTTGAGAAGACTGAGCAAGCCAAGCGAGACTGTAACCATGGCCTATGCCAGTGTAGCATAAATGGCCCATTTAAGAGTACCATTCAATCAATGGGCAATAAACTATGCTTGAGAAGACCTGTTGGGTCAAGTGAAATCATTGTTGTGGCTGATGCCAGTACCTCTTCAGTGGCACGTAAAAAAGCACCATTCGAGAGTGGTCAATGCCAGTCCCACAAGACTGGCTCCTATGCCAGTGGCATGTAAAATGCACCATGCGAATATGGCTGATGCCAGTGCTGCCTGACTGGCAGGTAAAAATCACCATTTGAGCATGGTCAAAAACAGTGTCACCTGACTTGCCCTTGTGCTGGTGGCATGTAAAAAGCACCCACTACACTCTTGGAGTGGTTGCCATTAGGAAGGGTATCCAGCTGCCAGATCAGATTGGGGCCTGGTGCAGCCTCCTGGCTTCCCAGACCCCAGTCGAACTGTCCAACCCATGCCAGCATGGGAAACAGATGTTAAACGATGATGATGATGATGATGATACATATACATATATATTTAGAGAGAGAGAGATAGAGACAGACAGACAGACAGACAGACAGACAGACAGACAGACAGATAGATAGATAGATAGATAGATAGATAGATAGATAGATAGATAGATAGATAGATAGATAGATAGATAGATAGATAGATAGATAGACTGATAGTTTCGTGCACATTTATACTAAATTGCCTTGCAATATTTATTCCAGTTCTTTTGCTCTGAGATTAATTCCCATTGAGGTAAACTTTGTCTTTCATCCTATAAAGATTGATATATAAATTAGGAGCTAAAGGTTAGTGCAGCACCACTCTCTTGAGCTTTCATTTCCAGGATGTTCTACTGGACCAAGGAAAGTAGGGATTTAGAATTTTTCTGCCTGCTTGCAACTACCTGGGCCCTGAGACAATTGACAAAAGCATTGCATACGCTACCAAATAATTCTTGATTTTGAAAGATAGCTGTAGCACATGTATATATACAGAGATGGAGTGGGGGCAGAGAGAGAGAAAGAGAGAGAATAAGTAGCAGAACGTTGATGTGGGCGTACTGAAGTCATATTAGCCAGAATAAGAATGGCAGGAAAAGTTCAAAGAGCAAATACCTCTGCTGCAACAAAGTGTTTCTCTTTCTAACGTTGTATATAAAGTGCAATACCCATATAAGAGTAAAACCTGGAGACTGAATGTAGATGATGTCAGAAGGCTTGAAAGAAATGAGGAAATAAGAGAAATTAGATGTAGTGTGCAAGAGAGGAGACTGAGCTGATATAGATATGATGCATATGTAGGATGACAGTTGCATAAAGAAGTGCCAAGAAAGGTGGAAGGACTCTGCAGAAAAGGTAAACTGAGAAAGACACAGAAAGAAGTAGAAATTGATCTCATGGCAGATATGAAAAGAGACCTCTACAACTGGTGAAACTCTGTATTGGTGAAGGCCCATCTATTCCATGCAAGCATGATGAAGATGGACATAAAATGATTATGATGGTGACAATAGGATTTAGAAAGTGGATATTAGATAGAAAATGGGAAATGCATATTCATTATTTATTATGTAAAGAAATTTTGTTCAATAAATTATTTGCAAACTCATTTAACCCGGGATATAATGTTGATACAAATCATGAAGTTACTGCAGAAAATTATAAAAACACAAAGAAGAAAAAAAATTTCTTAAATTTTGTGCTTTAAAAATAAATGGTAATTGTCAATGAGAATTTCATTGTTAGCAGGAGTAGAAGCATTATTCAAATATTTACTCCTAGTAAATAACAAATGACTCGATGAAAATCTCAGAAACATATCAATATCTATTGATACTTATATCTAATGATTTACATATATGTGCAGATGTGCATATATATATATATATATATATATATATATATATATATATATATATATCATCATCATCATCGTTTAACATCTGTTTTCCATGCTAGCATGGGCTGGATGGTTCGACCAGGGTCTGGGAAGCCAGGAGGCTGCCCCAGGCTCCAGTCTGATCTGGCAGTGTTTCTACAGCTGGATGCCCTTCTTAACACCAACCACTCCGTGAGTGTAGTGGCTGCTTTTTACATGCCACCGGGATGGGGAATATATATATATATATATACATTTGAGGTTATACAAGATAATGCTGTCATTGAGACCCAAAGATGTCAGGTAATGCTGAATAAGTGCCATAGACAGACCATAGTTAAGTTCCAGATTCAGTAATATTGCGAATAAATGGTTCAACATACATACATACATACACACACACACACACATATATATATGATTATTATTTGAGGGAATAAAATCCAAACTTACAAGGAAAAAATTCAATTTAGAAATACTAAATCAAATTTTACACAATGTAATATATATATAAAGAATTAGAAAAAAAACCACCTTTTATCAATTCAAAATGAACAATTAAATTACACCATCTAGAAAATTACATATAATAGAAATATTAAAATTAAAATAACAATAAAATGTCAATGATTAAGTAAATTGCAAGAAATAATAATAAGAACATATATAATAGGTAGAATAACGACACATGTTTCGTGGCTATATGTAAGAAATGATTATAGTAGTAGAGAAATCACTTTGATATAAATATAGTCACTCATCAGGTTAAAAATAAACTAGAACAATAAAATAATTAATTAATAAATATACTTTAATCTATATATATAAATATATATATATATATATATATATTAAAGCATATTTATTAATTAATTATTTTATTGTTAGATTAAAGTATATTTATTAATTAATTATTTTATTGTTCTAATTTATTTTTAACATGATGAGTGACTATAGTTATATCAAAGTGATTTCTCTACTACTATAATCATTTCTTACACATAGCCATGAAACACGGGTCATTATTCTACCTATTATATATGTTTTTATTATTATTTTTTGCAATTTACTTAAACATTGACATTTTATTGTTATTTCAATTTTAATATTCCTATTATATGTAATTTTCTAGATGGTGTAATTTAATTGTTCATTTTGAATTGATAAAAGGTGTTTTTTTTCTAATTTATATATATATATATATATATATGCATGTATGTATATATACATACATGCATACATATATACATACATATGCATTCATAAGTATTCAGTATAAGCAATCAAATCTTAACTATGAAAATAATGTGTGCATTTATTTTTAATACATTCCTGCACACTATAACGTGATTGGCTTTGATTGGAGGATTTTGTCTAACAGAGCGATTCTCTGTGTTTAGTGCTTGTGTCTAAAAATGCACCAAGTGCCAAGCTACACCAGTGGTCTTCCAGACATGGTATTTCAGTGTGATTTCACCTACTCAATTCTTCAGTTCTTTGAAGCTAGATAGATCTTTTTTTACTTACATAACAAACAAAATAGTAACTGAAGTGGTCTGAGGTTTGAGCATGCAAAGTTGTGAAAATCAAAATAATGGTGTGTACATTTATTTTAACATGTTTCTCCATTCTAAAAAGTGAGTGACATTCACTACAGGATTTTGCTCCAGAAATTAATTTTGGAGTGCCATTCATGTAATACTATAAAGAACTGTTGTATTTAGGAATGGTCGTTTTGCCAGTTTAGCCAAAAAAACACACGCACTATATATTTGGTGGTACCAGTTAGTAAGGAGAGACACACAAATAAGAAAGAAGAAAGCAAAGGACCACTGATGTGGTCACAGGAGTGTGACGAAAGAACTCTGGCCGAAATAAGATTAAGATTAATGTAAAAAAATAAATAACGCTGAAGCAAAGTAACACCAAATATATAGTGCGTGTGTTTTTATTGGCTTAACTGGCAAAATGACCATTCCTAAATACAACAATATCTGTTTCAACACACGATTTCACATCAAAAATCTTGCAAAACAAATATATAAATGTAATAATATAAAGAACTGTGTTAATAAGAAATGTACTCATCATTATTTTCTTCCTTGCTGCATTACCCTTTATTCTTTTTACTCTTTTACTTGTTTCAGTCATTTGAATGTGGCCATGCTGGAGCACCACCTTTTAGTCGAGCAAATCGACCCCAGGATTTATTCTTTGTAAGCCTAGTACTTATTCTATCAGTCTCTTTCACTGAATCGCTAAGTTACGGTTACATAAACACACCAGCATCAGTTCTCAATCGATGTTGTGGGACAAATACAGACACACAAACATACACACACACACACACACATATATATATATACATATATACGACGGGCTTCTTTCAGTTTCCGTCAACCAAATCCACTCACAAGGCTTTGATCAGCTTGAGGCTATAGTAGAAGACACTTGCCCAAGGTGCCATGCAGTTGGACTGAACTCGGAACCATGTGGTTGGTAAGCAAGCTACTTACCACACAGCCACTCCTACACCTATTGTGTGATTAAACTAAATTAATTTTATCTTGACAAGTCTCAAGTCACACTGCACCATCAGATGTTGCCTTTGCTGTTTTCTACATAGGAACAGCAATTTCTATTTAGAACTGTGTAGCTCTAAATGACTGAGGCATTACCTTTTGATAAAAAGATGAAGCTACACTGAAAACCTGCATCTGAAAAATAACATCCTCATCATTGTTGTTGTCGTTGTCATCATCATTTTCATCATCCCCATTATCATAATATTATGTCCACTTTTCATGGATGGCATTAGAGAATCCAACAGGCTGGAGGACCCTGTCAGGCTCAGTTTTGGTATGGTTTCACTGTCAAATGCCCTTTCAAGTGCCAACCACATTACAGAGAGTATTAGTCGCATTTTTCAGGTCATGAGTACTATAGAAGTAGTCTTGCTCTCAGGAAGACCAAAGATTCCTCTCAACCCTGCATTTTTTCAGTTGGATTTGCAAACCATTTTACAGAGAGCACTTGACATTTCATAGATATTTTTAATGAAATTTTGCAGATATATGCTTTTGATAAAATATATATCAGAATTATATTGATAAAATTTAGAAAAGCAATAACATGTATTTATTGCAAATATACAAATAAGACATAAGATAAAATTTTGCTTTGGAAAATTAGTTTCCATTTCAAGATATTTGATAAACGACAAATTATAATTAAAGTCTACCATAATTCCTGATATTACCCACAGTGGCAAAAATATACTTGAAAACTTATCTTATATGATGGTAACATTCTAGTCATCATCATCATCATCATCGTTTAACGTCCGTTTTCCATGCTAGCATGGGGTGGACGATTTGACCGGGGTTTGGGAAGCCAGGAGGCTGCACCAGGCTCCAGTCTGATCTGGCAGTGTTTCTACAGCAGGATACCCTTCCTATCGCCAACCACTTCATTGGTACAGGTGCCAGGTGAGGCAGGCAGCAGCCACGATTGAATGGTGCTTTTTACGTGCCACCAGCACGGAAGCTAGTCAAGACAGCACTGGCATTGGCCGCGTTTGGATGGTGCTTTTTACATGCCACAGGCACAGGTATCTCAACTACAATTTCCATTTGATCTTTTGATGTTGATGTACTTGACTCAATAGGTCTTCTCAAGCACAGCAGGTCGTCCTACAATCCAAGGTAAGCACAGCAGGCTGTCCTGTGATCCAAGGTACTTTGGATGGGCTGGGGCTTCTATGTGAAGCTGGTGCAGGAAACAGCCATGAGCTCACGTTTTTTGTCGGATCTTCGCAGTCACAGCATATCTCCAAAGGTCTTAGTCTTTCATCATTGCCCCTGTGAGACCCAACGTTCGAAGGTCATGCTTGACCACCTATTCCCATATATATATAAATATACAGGGTGCGAGGGGTATTTTTGAGGATAGTTTTGGTATATAATAAAATAACTATATTTCAGCATAATTAAATATGTATTTGAATAACCATTTGTGCAATTAGTCTTGATAATGATTTTTTAAGCAAATTATTCTATGAAACTGCCTTCGGGTTCGACGACTGCCTCACTGCAAGACCGAAACTGCTGGCATGCTGACACATTATGGTCCTTATCCATTTCGGACATCACCTGGACAATGGCAGCCTTCAGTGAACCTATGGCATTATGAGCATGACAATTAGTCTGCCTTTCAACAGCGCCCCACATGTAGTAAGCTCATGAAGTTCAAATCTAGTGTGTTTGGAGGCCATATATTGGGTGTTACACAATCATAAAGATTGTCTGACAACCATTCTTGGGTGACTAGAAGGTGCTGAGTTTTGTTCAAACATGCATGGCCTTCTATTACTCACTTCATCAATCCAGGGCTTGATAACAGTTTCCAGTACCTCAATGTATCCAGCAGCATTAATTCTAAGACCCTGTGGAAAAAGTAGGGAGGCACCACATGACCTTCGTTACTCTCCACTCCTAAAACTATCACAGTTACTGGAAATTTTGTGTGCATCACTCTGAGTACTTCAGAAAGATCTGCATATAACCACCTGTCGTTTCTTCTGTATGTATATATGTGTATGCATATATAAACATATATATATGCATGAGTAAATATATATGTATGTGTATATATGTGTGTGTGTGTATGTGTGTGTGTGAATGTGTGTGTGCATATATATATATATACACACAGACCTATAAGTATACATACATATACATACATATATACATACATACTATAATATATATATATATATACATATATATACATATATATAATATATATATATATATATATATATATATTATAGGGAGAGTTTACGAAAAAAACAAAAGATGAAGACAGGTGGTGTACAAAGCAAACAGATGTATTAGTATAACGCTCAACGTTTCGAGCATACGCTCTTCTACAGAAAGGGACACAGAAAAAACAGGGAGAGAAAAAAATATATATATATATGTATTATCTTTTATCTTGTTTCAATCATTAGACTGCAGTCATGCTGGGCACCACCTTGAATTTTTAGTCGAACTAATCGACCGCATTACTTATTGTATCGGACTCTTTTGATGAACCGCTAACTACGCTCTTCTACAGAAAGGGACACAGAAAAAACAAGGAGAGAAAAAAATGTGTGTAGTAGCTAATGATCTATCATGGCTAGCGATCTATCATATATATATATATATATATATATATGTATGCATGTATGTATGTATGCATGTATGTTTGTATGTATGCATGTATGTATGTATGTATGTATGTATGTATGTATATATATACAGTAATCCTTCAACTATTGTGGTATTAGGTTTCAACCCCACCTCTGAGATAGGTGAAAATACACGGAATAGAAACAGTACTCTATGGTATATTTATTTAATTATAAATGCAAGACAACACTATGGAGTAATTCACGTGAGCTTAAATAATAAACATAATAAACCACGATAAGTGAACCGCTACTGATAAAGGATTACTGTGTGTGTGTGTAGATGTATGTATATATATATATATTATATATATATATATGTATATATATATATATATGTATGTATATATATATATATATATATATATATATATATATATATATATATATATATATGTAATATATATATAGCCAACAACTTTTGAAGAGGGTGCAAGATGCAACGAAAATTTTCGGAAAATAAAAGTA
>NC_042997.1:18711131-18728631 GCF_006345805.1 Octopus sinensis | reverse complement strand
ACCACACAGCCACTTCTGTGCCTATAACACAGCCATGTCAAATTATGTCATGTTATGAGAAAGCCAAATTTTATTTGTTCAGTTTCCTCAACCAGTCCTTCAAAACAGACACTGGCCACTGCCACGCACACAATTTTGAAGAGGGGTAAGTGATTAAACCATGTATTGGAAAAGGCAGTTATCCAGGCTGCAATATCTCTTGAGAGTAGTGTATACAATTATTGCCATTACCAGCCAGTATTAGATGATGGGGATGCTGTGAAACTGCAGATTGTCACTAGCACAAATGCTATACATCATCAGAGTATGTTCTAGAAGCATTCAAACCAACCCATGAAGAGCATGTTTTGCAGGATATTAAAGTGCTGAGAATTTACTGCTGCACTAAAAGAACACTGATGCAAAATCACTGCAATAGGAATCAACACCAAGATGCACCTTTTTGTTTTCCACAAGATGAGTGAGAAAGGCCAAAAGAATAGAGTAAATGAAGGAAAGTCAATATACAAGTTTTTACATGGTGCTAAATGTTGGAAGCTGGTGGTGGAGTTGAAGGGAGCACTTATGTTCCCGAAACAGATTGCAATATCAAAGCAACACTGAGAGAAAAAAATGTGTGTAGTGGCTAGCAATCTATCATTACCCACTACACACATTTTTTCTCTCCTTGTTTCTTTCTGTGTTGCTTTCTGTGGAAGAGCATAGGCTCGAAATGTTAAAGACTTTTCAATTCTTGAACGTTATACTAATACATTTGTTTGTTTTCTACACCACCTGTCATCGTCTTTTGTTGTTTTGTGAATTCTCCCTATATATCGTGTACATATATATAGAGAGAGATAGATAGACAGATAGATAGATAGATAGATAGATAGATAGATAGATAGATAGATAGATAGATAGATAGATAGATAGATATGTATATACCTGTGTGTGTTTGTGGGTGCATGTATGTGTGTGTTTGTGTGTGCATGTGTGTTTGTTAATAGTAACCATAGCGATACGTTATTCCTTGTAAAATATAGCACCCAGTATATGTTTAATTTTTATCTAAAGTGTCATTGTCTTTATTGATACAAGCTCTTAAAATCCTAATGAAATGGTGTAATGTGAGACAATTTTTGTTTTTCTTTTTAATGATGTCACTGAATGTTAGATGATTGCTTGGATTGGCAAATATAGAAATAATTTGAAATGATGGATTGGTATGATTAAGAGTAGCCATACTTCAATTCTATGATTACATCTAATGCAAATATTGCTATATAGGTCCTTACTACAAAGATAGGTAATCATAGGCGCAGGAGTGGCTGTGTGGTAAGTAGCTTGCTAACCAACCACATGGCTCCGGGTTCAGTCCCACTGCGTGGCATCTTGGGCAAGTGTCTTCTGCTATAGCCCCAGGCTGACCAATGCCTTGTGAGTGGATTTGGTAGACGGAAACTGAAAGAAGCCTGTCGTATATATGTATATATATATATGTGTGTGTGTGTATGTGTGTGTGTTTGTCCCCCTAGCATTGCTTGACAACCGATGCTGGTGTGTTTACGTCCCCGTCACTTAGCGGTTCGGCAAAAGAGACCGATAGAATAAGTACCGAGCTTACAAAGAATAAGTCCCGGGGTCGATTTGCTCGACTAAAGGCGGTGCTCCAGCATGGCCGCAGTCAAATGACTGAAACAAGTAAAAGATAAAAAGATAAAAAAAAGATATTTTTAATGTAGACAGTAGAATTAATATTGAGAATGATGATGTTATTGTTTAGCTTAGCTTAAGGTTAACCCTGATCAAACAGAACTATGATCAAAGACAGTAAATTCATGTCCATCCCATATTTTTCAATGACTCAACAGCAACAGAAATGTTTGTTTTATTATGTGGGTATGTGTTGGACGGTTTTTCTGAGATAATGTTTTATGGCCAGATGCCCTTTCTATTCTTAATTGTATTACCTCTTACAAAATGCAAGGGAAATGTGGGCCTATTCCAAATTCAGGATAAACTCCTTACACACAATGCATCTAAAATCATATCACTTTCTCTTTTTCTTTTATCTTTTACTTGTCTCAATCATTAGACTATGGCCATACTGGGACACCAACTTCACGAACTTTGATCAAATAGGATTACTCCTGTATTTATAATTTTTGAAGTCTGGTAATTATTCTTTTCACTGAACCACTACATTCCGAGGACATAAACAAATCATCACCTACTGTAAACTGGTGGTGGGAACTACCACAAACACAAAGACATACACAAACACACACACACACACACACATACACACATACACACACACACACACACACACACACACACACACACACACATACACATGATGGATTCTTTCAGTTTCCATCTCTCAAATCCACTCACAAGGCTTTAGATGGCCTAAGTCTATAGTCAAAGACATTTGCCCAAGGTGCTATGGAGAGGGACTGAACTCACAACCATGGGGTTGAGAAGCAAACGTTCAACAACACCGCTTCATTCATGCCAATATTCACCTTATCTTTTTTTTTAAAAAAGATTCTTAATTTTCTCATATAATTATGAAAGTATCTGATGCAAATATAAATTGATCTTTAAATCATGAATATTAAATGTATACCTACACTCACATACGAACACATACATGAATCTAAACACAAAATCACTCATGCATTGACATACAAACATATAAGCATATATGCACATACACACACAGACACACACACATGTATATGTATATATATATAAATGTGTGTGTGTATTTGTATATATATATATATATATATCTGTGTGTGTAGGGTTGTATTTGAGTATATATATAATTAAATACCTACCAATATTCATATACATGACTACTTAGTTAATGTCTAAATTCCATTGAAAGGGAATTGTTTAGAGAAAATTTGAGAACTAAAATCAAAAGTACATACCTACCTACATACACAGCCCACATATATATATATATAAGCAATTCAATAAAATTATCAATATTAAGTGAAGTCACTAAGATTTGCCAATATTCTTGCTTCACTGAAGAAGTGAAAGAAATTCTACAATGCAATATGCTGCAATTCAAGAGAAGAAGACCCTTGAATCTATATTTGGCTTGATCTGTCAGAAAGGATGTCAAATGGCATTTTAATACTTCTTCCTTGTCGGATTTTGGCAGAGAGATATAAATCCTAACTTGCCATTTGTCACTTGCATATAACAGACTTGCCTCAGCTGACACCAGAAATGAAATACTGACAGAAAACAGATTCACTCTATTCTATAAATGTCTCCCACATGTGCCAAATGAAGAAATTGCTTAGGAGTAATTCAGATATAAGTGGGAAAACTCTTAAAAGTTCTAACGATCAAACTATGAAAGATTATAGCTTTACGGTGCTGGGAAGTCATATTTGTTTGTTGTTGTTGTTGTGTTTCTGTAGGTTTTTATCAGCACTATCTGTTGACCTATTTCTTTTATTGAAATGAAATCATTAATCCAAACTAGATGTACAAACATACATATACATTATATACATATATGTAAATGCATACACATACACACACACACACACGCACGTACACACGTGCACACATACATATATTCATTCGTATGTTTCAGGGCTGTTCTTCTATGCTGGCATAGGTTGCATGGATGCACATTTAAGGCAGTATTTTATGACCAAACGCTCTTTCTGTCACCAACAATTATCTTTCTTTTTCTGAAAGGAATTTTTTTTATTTCACTGAACTTCGAAAATGCAGAGCTACAGGACAAGTTGTTCACCGGGATTGTAAATACAACATCACCGTTTTGGGGCTTAGGGGATTTCACATGAAGAAACAGAAATGAAAACTGCATTCTCACTCACACATATGTGATACACACACATACATAGATACACATACACACAAAAACACTCATATATACATATATATATATATACATATATATATATATATATGACAGGCTCACATACAATCCATTCGCAAGACATTGGTTGGCTTAAGGCTTTAGTAAAATACACTTGCTCAATATGTCAAACAGTCAGACTGAACCTGAAACCATGTGGTTTCAAGTTCAGTCATATATATATATATATAATAAGTTAATATTCCTATTTCGTTTTCTTATTTTTCTAATTTTTAATATTATTATTTTTTATTCCTCATTTTTGTTCTTTTTTTAGTAATAAAAAATTATTTTAACGATTTCTAGTTGTATAATTTTGATTGTCATGTCTTTATATACAATGTAAATAGCAAAATAGTTTTATATAATCCAGACCTGAAGATTGGCAGTATAGTTGGATTGATATGGTATTGAATTTCGAGAACCTTCTATTTCAGAAATATCGATAGATATATTATAATGAAACACGCGTTGTCTAAATAATTTTATTCAATGATTCAGAATAGTAGTTGTAGATATTAATTTTGATAAAAGTTAATCGGATATATTTCTTTCATAGATAATGTTGTTCAGTGTTGTTTGAGTTGCTTGAAGGTAGTTCTGTCTCTTAAACTATATATATATATATATGTATATATATATATATATATATATATATATATATATATATATATATATATATATATATATACAGAGATAGATATAGATATATAGATATATATATATAAAATAAAGGTATTTTATTCTACACAGGTAGGAATATAGGAAAAAGAGAAGTTGAAAATATACAGAGAATAGTAACAATATTTTTAGAAATATATTTGGAGCTTTAACCAGTTTCACAGTTTACACTGATTTTCAAAAGGTTCAAATAGAAAGACATGGCTTATGTCACAGCTGCCTTCTTTCCTATAATGTTATTCAATAAAGCCACCTTCAGATTGAACAACTGCTTCCATATGAGATCTAAATCATTTACACGCTCGAATCAAGTGGTCCTGGTTCATTTTGGACATTACTCTGACTATGGCAGCTTTCAAAGAATCTTTGGTATTATGGGTGTGTTTGTTCATTGACCTGTCTCTCAACAATGCTCCAAATGTAATAGCCCACTGGATTGAGATCTGTGGAATTAGAAGGCCAAATGTTAGGGCTTATGTGATCATGAAAATTTTTAGCCATCCATTCCTGTGTTACTATAGCCATGTATGATAGTGCAGAGTCTTACTGAAACACATATAGCCTTCCATTGCATACACTGTCTATCCAGGGCTTGTCAATTATTTCCAGGACCTCAATATAGGCAGCAGAGTTAATTCTATGGCTTTGTGGAAAGAAGTAAGGAGGCATCACATGTCCATCATTGCTGACAAGCCCTAAATCCATAACAGTTGTAGGAAATTTTATATGCATAACACTTGAAACTTCAGAAGGGTCTGCACATATCCATCTGTCATTTCTTCTGTTAGCTTTTTGGTCGTGGTCAAAATTTTTCTTGTTTGAGAAAAACCAAATCAAATCTTTTTCTGCTGGATATTTCTGTTTGTTTAAGAGCCTTTTAGATCTGATGTAGTGATTTCCTTTTGATTTTTCAGATAAACTGACCTTTCCTCATCATATAAGACATATCTGATGTCTTCGTGGACAGCATTTCTGATTGTTCCTTCTGACACATGGAGATCTTTTGCAATTGACCTCATGAACTTTCTGAGATTGTAATCAATGGTTTGTTGAACTTGCTGGATAAATTCAGGTGTTCTGGTGATCTCAGAGTATTTAGAATGCTTTTTATGCTTTGATACTCATGAAACATTTCTATCTTCAGTAGCTAGCTCCTTACAAACTTTGTAGGTGAAAGATCTAGCAACTTCTAAAAATTGAGATATTTCTAAATCGCTATGCTCAGCCTTTATAACCACAATAACAGCATGCTTCTTCATTTGTTGAGTAAGCTGAGGGTTGGGGATGTTATCAGCGAAGAGAGAAAGTAGGTAGGAGTGAAAAGTGGAAGCAGGTGCCAAATGAAGAGAGGAAAGGAGTTGAGCCCATGTGGTGCAAAGGAGCAAAAAGAGAAGATTAATTCCAGTTCATTGGGTAGGCAGGAGTCCGGGTGGCCTCTGTGCAAAGACAGTCTGAACACTGACAGATGTTGTAGTGAATGACCAGTAGAGCAGAAGTGACACGAGACCAGGGTGTCATTGCTGAGTCTGATGTCTCAGAGGTGTTCCACAAACAGGTCAGCCAAGCAGCATACCTTTCGACTGATGTACAGGGAAGAGCAGAAAGAGCAGGAGATGCTGTAAATGACATTACTAGAAGTGAAGGTAAAGGAGTCGGTGATGTGATAGGGACGATGATGGATGCCTATGAGGATGGTGGTGTTGGAGTGGTAGGGGCAAGTACATCAACGTGGGTGATGCACAGACCATGGAAAATGCCCTGGCAAGGGCAGTGTGGATAGTGGTGGGGGGATATCCATGAAGGATGAAGTGGTGAAACATGAGTCTAGTAATGTCTCAAAGTCATGGTTGTCAATGCAGAGCCTGTGCAGATGGAGGTATTGGGAGTAGGGGATGGAGAGCTTCAGGTGGGTAGGGTGGGAAGACGAGAAGTTAAGGTAGGAGTGTGAATCGGTGTGTTTATAGTGGATGGAGGTAGTGAGAGCGGAGTGGTGTATACTGACAGAAATGTCAAGAAATTTGATGGAAGAGTTAGAAATAGTGCAGTGGAATTTGAGGGCAGGATGTAAGGCCTGGTCAAAAGAGAGGAAGGAGTCTAGTTGTTCATGGGAGAGTGAGGTCACACCAATACAGTCATCAATATAATGACTGTATAGTTCAGGAGTGGGACCAGTGAATTGTGAGAATATTTGTGCCTCAACATAGCCAACGAACAGGTTTGCATAGTTGGGGGAGGGGCATTCTCATTCCCATATACATACACACATTATATAGTTATGGGTTACTAATAGTTTCATACAGGTTTTAAAATGCACCTAGTGTCTCCAAGTAATCTTCAGGCTCTAGGCACATGACGTATACAAGTTACAAATCAATACAATACAAAATGAAAAATCACAAGAAAAAATGGAACGAAGGTGGGTTCAAAGAATGGAGTGGTGAAAAAAAAAAACTAAGGGATATGGTTCCAAGTAGTGAAAATGATTAGAAGTATCAGAAAAGCTGAAGTTAGAGAGAAGATAGATAATGGAGCATCTTGAGGAGGAAATTAGGCAATAGGCCCAGTTGGAGATATATATGTGTATACATGCACAGCACTTGCCAAATTCAGTTTCATGAGTTGGCTTATCATCTCTTCTGTGAGGTTCAAAGTCCTGAGAGTAGCATTCACCCCTTTCTTCAATGCCTCCTTAAGTTTCCTTTTTCTGAAAACTTTATCCACATTAAGTGAGTGGCGATGCTTTATACAGATGTTCTCATCCATATGCATTACATGACCTTATCAGTACAGTCTACTTTCTTGCACACCACATCCAATTACTTTTATGCCTAGTTTTTTTGTCAGCACATTTGTATCATGTTGTTTGTGTGCATTTACATTGCACAACCAATGAAGCATGCTTGCTTCATTTCTTCCTTTTCTTCTCAGGTCCTCTACATTCAAGGCCAATATCCCATTTCTATGCAGTATCTCTTTTCTAACACAAGTGTATTACAATCTGCCTTTTATTCTAAGGGAATAGACCTTTGTACCTAACAGCAGTTGCAGCTCCATGAACTTCCTCAAACCTATAGTTACTCTGGATGCTGCACTTTCAGAGTAACCATCTTGCTTCTCAACTACATCCCATAGGTAACAAAAGCAATTGACTACTTCTAGTGAGCCAGCCAGGCTCTATTTCTGGAGTGCTCTAAGAACATACTGCACCAGTATATCTATCACATACGAAGCTTACGTTCTTTCTCCCTCTTTCATTCTCTCTCTTTCTCTTTCTTTCACTCTGTACATATATATATATATATATATATATATATATATATATATATATACACATACACACATATAGAGGCATATATATATAGATATATAAATATTGATATAGATAAATAGATATACGTAAATAAATAAATGTATGTATATGTATGTATAATGCATATGTGTATATATGTGTGTGTGCATGCATCTGTATATATATGTATGTATGTATATAATTATATATATATATATAATATATATATATATATATATTATATATATATATATACACATACACACATATAGAGGCATATATATATAGATATATAAATATTGATATAGATAAATAGATATACGTAAATAAATAAATGTATGTATATGTATAATGCATATGTGTATATATGTGTGTGTGCATGCATCTGTATATATATGTATGTATGTATATAATTATATATATATATATATACATATATGTGTGTATGTATGTATATAATTATATATATATATATATATATATATATATACACATACACACATATAGAGGCATATATATATAGATATATAAATATTGATATAGATAAATAGATATACGTAAATAAATAAATGTATGTATATGTATGTATAATGCATATGTGTATATATGTGTGTGTGCATGCATCTGTATATATATGTATGTATGTATATAATTATATATATATATATATATACATATATGTGTGTATGTATGTATATAATTATATATATATATATATACATATATGTGTGTATGTATGTGTGCATTTATATATATATAACATATGAGAGCGTATTCATTACTTAGTCTATGGTCTTCTGTGGGTTATTTTGCTACTGACATAAATGGTAAATCTCATTATATCCTTGTATTCTATCAATAACTTACTAACTTCTTCTATAACTGTTATACGCTACAGGTAATATACTTTTACACAAGACAAATATAGACTTATTGAATGTCGAGGTATTGAGTCTCTAAAGGAATAATTCTTAACTCAGGTAAACAAACTAATTGGAAATAAATGAATGTTATGAAAGTCATATTATTTATGGTTATATGAAGCTGATGTATAGCTTCCGCATGGAATATATTCCTGTTATATTAACACTTTAGATTCTTTTCTCTTTAGACAAAATAAATAATATAGTTTACTATAGTAACTGAAGCATGAAATCTGCTCTTTGACTTATTGATGTCATGGAGAAAAAAATGTGTCTAAAAATTGGGGATGTAATTTTAGTATTCCCTTATACTTGAGTTTCTCTTTTCTGCTTGTCTTTGTGAGATAGGGGGCATAGTCAACAGTTTCCTGTTTGCTATTTATTTATTTTGTGAACTGCTCAATACTGTATGATGTGGTTAACTAGATTATGTTGAGAGGTTAAATGTTCATATTGAAGTGCTGATGGTAAACAATTAGGAGGAAAATATGTGGATAGAAGAGGTGTTCCAAAGGATTGCCATCATAAAATAGAAAATTGGGGAAAAGATGTTTTCTTCTATAAAGACAGATATATAAACAAAAAGATGCTATTTTCTCCCAGCCATGTTAATTTCTACATCAGTATGCTTAAGAATGTCTCACTCTTTTTTATATCATAACAGGCCAATATATATTATAATACTTTTATTTGTATTTTACAATCGAATTCACATTCATGTAGATCACCATTTAAGGAGAGAGGTTTATAAGTGCAAACTAGATTTGCAAGAATAGTTGCAAAATTTCCCTCATATTACATGTTACCACCTTAAACAAGGCAGGCCATACTAGATAATATAGTCCTTGTGTAATTCATAAAAAACTGTTGGCATGGTCATGACTGGATGATCTTTTGTCATATTTCAACTCAATCATGGCAGATCCAGATTAAACATCAACAACCCTATTAATTCTATTACTATTTAACTGTTATGTTGCTAGTACCATCTGACTGACCCACATGCCGGTGGCACGTAAAAGCACCCACTACACTCTCGGAGTGGTTGGCATTAGGAAGGGCATCCAGCTGTAGAAACTCTGCCAAATCAAGATTGAAGCCTGGTGCAGCCATCTGGTTTGCTAGTCCTCAGTCAAATCGTCCAACCCATGCTAGCATGGAAAGCAGATGTTAAACGATGATGCTGATGATAATTGCTGTCATTATTAATCCCCAGGTCAGCCATAATAAAGAAGAGATAGGATCAAAATCCATGATCACCACATCATTCTTTGCTAGGTAGACAGTGTATCTAGAATCTTTTTATCCAGTGTTTCTTTCTCTTAAAATGGCAGAATGTCTTGCAGTGATCCTATGCCACAACAAAGATCCACATAATCCAATTAAACCAGTACAAAGAGTTAATGTTTCAAATCAACAGTAGCAGACTGTACAGCTTGGAGATCTACTGTAAATGCTGCACGTGGACTGATTTGAAAGCTGTGGATCAACATGGATCCAAATTTTCCAGGATTGCAAATAATGCATCAGATGTATATTCACACTGCTTTATGATTTGAGAGACATTTGACTGCTATTTTTAGTAGGTCAAACTCTTGCATAGAGGCTCCTTCGTCAGTTCAGTTTTAACAATGAGCACTCAGATGTTTGATCAACTGAACCACCTACTTGTTAAATGATTATGTAAGTGGCAGTGTATCACATGTACCTATTTCTTTACTACCCACAAGGGGCTAAGCACAGCGAGGACAAACAAGGACAGACAAATGGATTAAGTCAATTATATCGACCCCAGTGTGTAACTGGTACTTAATTTATCGACCCCAAAAGGATGAAAGGTAAAGTCGATGGAATTTGAACTCACAACATAGCGGCAGACAAAATACCGTTAAGCATTTCGCCCGGCATGCTAACGTGTCTGCCAGCTTGCCGCCCTTCAACATAATTCTCAGGCCAAATCAGCTTAACACAATATATGACGGACCATTGAGTTATGGACACAATCCATTGGATGAGCCCCCTACAAAGTTTCTGCTTACACAAGATCACTTCCAAGACTTGAAACATGTTGAGGCTACACAGAAAATAAAAGACTTGTTCAAGGTGCCACATAGAGGGAGAAATTGAACTTGAATGCTCATAATTTAGAAGTAGAATTTAAGATAACTAAGTCATACCTGCATCTGCATCATTATTTAGTATAAAGTTTTAGTAGTTTGTGAGCTGAAACACAGAAGAAAAAGAAAGGAGAGAGAGAGAGAGAGAGAGAGAGAAGGATGGGGTGATTTGAAACAAAGGATTCAGGCCTAAGACTTATTAAGAAACTGTGGGTGGTATTGGGTTTGTTCCAAGTTGATTTAACAATTCAATAAAATACTTAGAAGGTTAAATAATTATTACTTGAACAATGTTTCATGATCATGGATATTTATTCGATTGGCTGCAACTTACATAGAGTAATTGCTTAAATGCAACTGACTGAAGCTAGCCAACAATCTTAAGAACAATTTTGTCCACCAGTTATTTCTGAATTACTCCTTTGAGAATATTTTCTGTTCGCACATTATATTGGAAGTTTGAATTTCTCACCTAGTATTCCAGAGAATTTTCTCTTTGATAGTTTTCATCTTTTTCTTTTAATTTTCTTCTGGTTGATTGTTATATGGGTTATTGTTATTGTTGTTGTTGTTGATGTTTACCCTTAGGTCATCCCTGATCGATCAGACCTATGATCAAAGACATTTCATCAGTAACCATTCTGTCTTTTTTTCTTCAGACAAACATTATCCAATGACGAAAACAAGTATGTATGGTTAAGAAGCTTTCTGTACAATCATATAATTCTCAGTTCTATCCTACTCTATGACACTTTGTACTAGTGTCTTTTACTAATCTCTCAGGTTGACCAAGTACATTGTGAGTGGAATTTAGTAATGGAAACCATGCAGAAGTCCATTGTAGATATAACTAAAATCCTTTTGGGACATCACGGTTCAACACATATCTTCCCATTGTTATGTTTGTAGGGAGAAATTTGATGGCAATTTGGCTACCATTTCTAGCAAGTCTACATAGATCAGTGACGAGCAAGCAGTATCACTGTGACTTTCTGAATGACATACCAAATGAAAAATTACCTTGAATGTTTTTAGTAGTGTGGCCTTCCTGACGATGGACCATATCTCATACAGCATGCTTCTTGAAGAAGGTTGCCCATGCCTGGTATAGCTGTTATCTCTTTAGTTTGTATGTCAGTTTTATGAAGGACTATTCAGAGGTATTTCTTAAGTGCTTCCTAACAAGTTTTTTTAACATTTGTTCGAAGTATATTCTCTTATGTTTAAATATTCAAGGATTTTCAAACTTGCTGTTTTTGTTTGTTGCTGATGTTGTTGTTAAATAGTTCCTAGTCACTCCCAAATAAGCAGCTCTATGATCAAGGTATTCCAAATAAAACCATCCATTTACCTTCCAAACATTGCATATCTCAGACAACATTGTACAATGTGTTTTTTTACTTTCTCAAAATAATAACATGCAATTTGAGGGACATTAATTACTACTATTTTTTTATCAATACAAGTGATTAGAAGGACTAGACGCATATTTTCATTGGATAGTGTTTGATTGTAGATCGTGCATTTTACTTAAACAGAAATTATTGTGACTTTATACTAACTCTAATCAGAGGACTTGTTCATACATAAATATTAGAAGTGTTCCTAACATAATTTGCAGAACAAATATATTTTACACACACACATGCATACAAATATATATACACACATATACATAAATATACATACTTATATATATCAGTAAACACATGTAAAATCATGTATACACACCACATTCAAATAAATTCAAACTGAGTTAATTGCAATTAAATGAATAGAGTAATTAGTACTGCTAAATAAAGTGGAAAAACATTTATTTAAAGCTACTCAAAATTATATTCATAAACATATCTTGATATTGTATTAATAAATGTATATATCGGTATTTAAATTTGAAGACATGCAGAAATACATGAGCAATATATTTCGTATAAATATTTGCACATACATAATATTATTTATATATCAGGAATTTTGATTTTAAGATTTTTCCGGATTTTAAAAAAATTTGAAATATCAGGGCAATTAACCAAGAAGAATCTTATAATTTGACATCAGGGAGAAAAATATTTAATGAAAATATTTAAAGTGAAACTGTTGACATTAAAGCAATGAGAGTGGTGATGATATGAAATAAGTCATTCAGTTATAGGTTTGTTGTGCAACACTGTAGACATATACTCATCTACAGTTATCATGTATTTACATTTGTAAGTGTGATCAACTCATCCATCAAGAAATATATGTGAGCAATGAGCCACTCAATCAAGTAAACGATCTACTGATTGAATTTGCATCCAAACTGGTTGAATATTCGACAAATATTCATACGCTTAAGATAATTTTCAAACAGAATAAGCACGACAAGATTTAACAAGGCTGAGATTTGTACAGTTCAACTAATGGACTTCTACATGGTTTCTGTCAACTCAGCTTTTCTCATAAGGGTTTATGGTGATCTCAGGTTTTGATGAATGAAATTTACCCAAGGTATGCATACAGTGTGATGGTACCCAAGTTTTCATGGCTGCAAAACAAATTATTTCAACACTCAATCATGCCTGTGTATACACACACACATGCACACACACACACACACATACACACACACACACACATACACACATGCACACGCACATACACATATATGTGAGTGCACACATTCAATATTGGTTGGTTATAGTTTTTGTCTGGTGTGAATACCAAGAAAGTGAAAAAAGTACTCAATACTGCTAAATAGTGTAGAATAATATTTATTCAAAGTTGATTTCATGTGAGATGCTAACCCTTGTACTTGCCGAAAGAGCAGATTTAGAGTTGTTGCAATTATGTAGAGATGTGTTGTATATGTCAGCATTGGACATCTCTTATTGAAATTATTCCAGTCATAGAAGCAATGGAAAGAAGATTCTTGAAACATGGTATATATATATATATATATATATATTAAAACGCTTACAAAGACACCTCACTACTCAACTTTCCAAATATGTTTAGAATTCAAAGGATGATATTATTAACAATTGCATAATCGACTGATATATTATAGAACACACATTCCCCTATATTACTACATCTAGGACATGTTTTTCATTGAAAAAATATCTGTTACAGTTAGCTGCTCATTATATGAAAGATCAAACTGGAGAATATTTATAGGCACTTACATCAATATTTCTTATGGGATTCCAAAATCCCAACAAACTAAAAGAGCCTATTTCCTATGCAATGGACTATATATTCTGAAAGAAAACAACATTTAGTCTTTTTTATTTTAACAACACTAAAAACTGCATTAACAAGAAAAACCTTTGCTTTTGTGTGTTTTATGCATATGAAACTAAAGACATGAAAATATCACATGGATTTTAAATATGAATAGATGAATGTGTCACATGTTCTGTGTATAAAAATCGAATAGATGATGTGTATTATAATTCATTTTTTTTTTTGATAACTAATGAAATTTCTATGATTAATTATATTTTGATATGTTTAAAACTATTTTTATTCTCCCCAGCAAATGGCAGTGCCACAGCTCATGCACTAGAACTAATTCAATTCAATTCATATATTTTCGAGTTGTTGTCCTTCCTCAATCATTCAATTCAACACATTGCAAAGTTCTGAAACTAAAGACTTTTTTTCTGTTCGGTAGCATTTTTAGTGCCTTCTTGTTATGATTCAGGTCCCTATCACTACCACACTATTTTAATGTACATATACTTAATATCAGCCAGAGTAATTTAGACCTAGGCTCTAGTTTGATGCAAGGGACTACTTACCACAGTACCATTCTACTGTAAACATACATGGTATATATATATGTATATATATATATTTGTTCATTTATGTATTCACATTAATTGTTGCCGTTGTCTATTGTTATATTTGCGATGGCAGCAAACAAGCAGTTTATCATAATATTTCATTAAAATGTTTTTAAAGTTAATATCTAAATAGGAGACAAAGAATATAAAACTGTTCAGATGCATCAGTTTCTCCTTAATGTTCCCTTTTTGCACCTGGTATCTATATACAATTTTCCAACGCTCACTTTGAGAAGCATTGGTCTAACCCTGAAATGGTTGACATCATCGATGGATGTTTTAAAAAATTTACATGGATACAACCATCATCAAAGGAAAGTGTATATTATTTAGCATTTTTTGATAATGCCATCATAAATTTTACTGCGTGGGAGACATTCAATTACTATAGTTTTTGTACTAAAGTGAAAATAAATACAAAAATTATCCTTAAGGAAAATAATACCTTTTGTTTTTGCTAGGCTGGCTCACATATTTATGCAACCCTTTCCAACCATTTAAAGGTTAAAATAAACCTTGTTGCGAAACAGTGAAGCAGGATATACAAAAAGTATCAATAGAAATATCTAAACAAAAAAAGCATAAAATTTGCAACAACCCTTTACTTATCTACCCTCTGTCAACAATATATAGACTCAACTCTCATGTTAAATAAGAATTAGCAATATTCAGAAGCTTAGCAGTCTTTATAATGGAAAAATATTGTTAGTTCCAAAGCAGACACTTCGACTTCATCAAATTAAATACCTCAATTTCAGCAAAATCTTCCACCTAAAAGAAACCATATGATCAAAACAAAAAAAAAATCTTAGAAATGTTAAACTCAAATTACTTTATCAGTCTCTTGTGATTGTTAGTGATAAAAGTTTAATAAAAATTGAGACAAACTGTGTGACTTATCCAGGAATGAAGGCAATAAAGACAGAGAGAGAAAAGAATTTATAAAAGCAAGGTAGCATGAATCTTAAATTGCAGAACTTGAAAATAGTGATAAAATTATACGTGAAAGTGATAACAATTTGTTTGTTATTTCGAAGGAAAGAAAATATATTATAAAAATAAAACAATATGCTATTTGGTAGCAATTTCATCAACACTAGAAAACCCACACTAGACAGTAAAAAATTAAACTCAAATTAATCATCACTAAAAGCATTCAAATAAGTTCTATTCTTTCCTAGGCTCTTCAAAAAGAATTTTCTCACAATACATTTCATCATCAAATGAATCCAAAGAAACATCACACAAAACTGACAAAAATTTCCAATATTTCCACTTTGGATGTTTTCAAATGTTTCCATAATGGAAACAACAGTTATAATTTAGATAAGATGTATACACATCCTGCAATAAAACCTCTTGATATATTAAGAAATAATGCTGCGTAGGCAAAATTCTTTGGATAGAAGATGATGCCATCCTTCCTGCACATGTGAGAAAATTTTCACACCAGTAGGCTGCATCAGTCCCCAGCTGTTACACTGAGGAGTACAGACATATATTATGCACTTACCAGATTTTCACTTCTGTGCAAGATGACTGAAAGTATCAAACAGAAATATTGCCTCAAGTTTTACCAAAAGCTTGGTGATACTCAAGCTCAAACCATCCAGAAGATTCAGCAAGCTTTTAATGATGATGCCATGGACAAAACTCAGATCAAGGAGTTGTACAACCACTTCAAACATGGCCACACCTCAGTGGAGAGCGAAATGTGCTTAGATAGACAATCCACATGCTGGAATGAGGAGCTGATTGAAAATATTCGGCGAATAGTTATGGAAGACCGTCATGTAACAATCTAGGAAATTTTTCATGAAGTTGGAATAAATACATTCCATTTTAACAATATTTGTGAATGCAGAGTGTCAACAAATCGATAAAATCAGTTACTTTTTTAATGCACCTCATAATCCAAGCTTTCCTGGTCAAGAACAACATACCACTTGGCTTGGCACCATATGAGTTCTGGCTCTTCCCCAAACTGAAAACCATGCTGAAAAGGAAGGGATTTGAGTTATGAGTGGAGATTATGAAAAAAGTGATGGGGAACTGCACAGTATTCAAGGGAAGGCATTCAAGAGGTGTTTCCAGCAATGGTAAAGCCACTGGGAGAAGCATGGGAACTACCAAGCAGATTTTTTTGAAGGTGATTAAATAAAATTTGTGAAATTTATAACATTGTTTTCTTATGCCCAATGGCAGATACTTTTGAATGCACCTTGTGCATCATAATAATAAAGGTGATCAGCACAGAAATAAAAACCTCATAGGTAAATTTTACGAATATTTTATGATATAATTATATACATAATTATAACAAGAGTTTGGCTATATGACTCACCATGCACTGAAAAATAGACATCAAATGACACTATTACCACCATAAATTCTCCTATAAAATACTTATAAAATTTACCTTGTGTATCATATACATCAAATGTGTTGATGACATATTCATTGAGCTGGATAGACTTAAAGATGATTTCAAAAATAATTCCTTCCTTAAGCTTATAATCCAACATAGTTCTATTGTGAATTCAGGCCACAACACCACCCCATTCTTAAATATAGGAAAGATGAACAACTCATATAACACATGAAAAACACCAATAAATTCCTACATAAAATATTACAAAAATACTACAATGACAAACTTTATCATTATAAAGCCACAAACTTGCAAGATATAGTCAATGTAATACAGTAATACAGAAATTTCAATGTAAATAGGTGAGTTGAAAATTTCTTGACTCATACAT
>NC_042997.1:18703631-18706131 GCF_006345805.1 Octopus sinensis | reverse complement strand
ACTGGGGTCTGTGAAGCCAGAAGGCTGCATCAGGCCCAGTTCTGATCTGGCAGTGTTTCTACGGCTGGATGCCCTTCCTAACGCCAACCACTCCACGAGTGTAGTGGGTGCGTTTTACGTGCCACCCACATATATACATATGTATATAGATGTTATTCATATATATATATATATATATACTGTATATATCATCATCATCATCATCATTTAACGATCGCTTTCCATGGTAGCATGGGTTGGACGATTTGACTGAGATCTGGCGAACCAGACTCCAATCTGATCTGGCAGAGTTTCTACAGCTGGATGCCCTTCCTAACGCCAACCACTCCAAGAGTGTAGTGGGTGCTTTTTAATGCCACCGGCACGAGGGCCAGTTTGGTAGTACTGGCAACGGCCATGCTCAAATAGTGCTTTTTATGTGCCACCTGCACTGGTAACGACCTCATACACAGATATACATGCACATACACACTGTATTCAGATTTTACTGTATGCAGATTATAGTAATAACATGCACTGAGCATGATTATTTCAAATCAGAGAGGGAGTTTATGTGTTATAACTTGACTTTTTAGAAAAAGATATCTTCAATCCATACTCTGTTATGTTAAAGGAAAGAGTATTTTGAGAATGTAAAACCAGGTACATTATTCTTGAAAAAGGAATGTTGATAACAGCTTAATTGTCATTGGTTTTGAAGTTTGGCACAAGGCCAAAATTTTAGAGGAGGGGGTAATTCAATTACATGGACCCTAGTGCACAACTTATTGACTCTAAAACGATGAAAAGCACAGTCAACCCCAGTGGCATTTGTACTCAGAACGTCAAGTCAGAAGAAATTCTGTTAAGCATTTTGTTTGGCCCAATCACAATTCTGGCAGCTCACCACCCTCACAACTTAAATGTCATTGAACCTGCTTGTTCAGAGCCAGCCATGAACTAAGCAACAGCATGGTCATCTTAATGAGATTTTTTTTACAAGATTTCAAACTCTGACTTGAATACTGGGTGAGAGTGGTCTATACCTATTTGATTGACCATGGAAAAAATCTTATGAAAGCAGTCTTTAACCAATATCCTTACCTGACCCTATCAATTTTCATGCTGACATATTTCTTTATTCAAATTTATTTGCTTTTCAACTCTACAACTATCTTTTTATGATATGAATACCGTTGTGTTATTTGAAAATATACAAAACTATCGTTTGCAATAACATAATATTACTAAACTCTAAGTTTTTGTAACATAATTGATTTTTGTTATCACCAGACAAGAATAAGCTATATTTAGTATTGCAATCATTCTTAATACTACAATAATGGAAATTCTACCTTCAAACTGACAACTCGTTCTTTCTTTTTTCAACAATATTTATGAGATAACTTTGATGCTTCTTTTGTCTTGGACATTGGCTAACGGCAATTTTTTTCATTTCATATGTATTTTTCTTTTTATATTCTCTCTCTCCTATTTTTATTTATTTTTTTTAGGCGATAGTTAGTGTGAAGTTTTCACAGAGCCAGCTTGTTATGTGGTCTTTTACAAAAATATTGACATAGAAATAATTGAATATAGAAAAATACTGTAGCATCTGAAACTATCATTTCTACATTATATATAAATACTTACATGCATTGATATCTTAAAGCCCATTATCAAAAACACATTTGTGTGTTAACTCATTCATAAGAAAGTTAATGTTAAATTATATATATATATATCATCATTATTATCATCATTTAACATCCACTTTTCCATTCTTGCATGCATCAGACAAAGTTTGTTGAGGCAGATTTTCTATGACTGGATGCCCTTCTTGTGGCCAACCCTTACTTTTTTCCAAACTAGGCAATACTTTCTCATAGCTAAACATATTTATCATGAAAGACTGGAAATAAACAGCCATGCATGCATTACAATGATGTTCATTTACAACCATCAGGTGATGTCTAAACAAGGGAATACACAAATATATACACACCTACACACATGCATATCCATATATATATATATATATATATATATATATATATACCCATGTATATTTGTGTGTATGTGTGTAAATGCCTGCACATGTGTGTGTGTATGATATGCATGCACACATGCATATCATTTCGTATACACAGTATTTAAATAAGATCTACTAATAATTTCATGCCATGGAAGCACAATAATTCAGCAGGGAGAAAGCCAAAGTCTGCAAGACAGCTACTCCGTTTGAAGGGGGTGATGTCCTCTAGTTCAACAAAAGAAATTTGTCCATGTGCTTGTATTTGCTAAGAATTTTGGATCTGGAATTAAGTAGTGTAATGGAATTCTTAGATCTAACAAGAATGTGTGATCTTGCAGCTATGCACAGCTAGCATCTCTTTGTTCCATTTCCATCTGACATAAATTTCTCCATGGCTTTCCACTTGATAGTATGTGGTGTGCAGTCAGTCTTTAGATCCAACATGAGGCTAGCCAACTTAGTGGATTTAACTTTGTTTACATGTCA
>NC_042997.1:18558631-18698631 GCF_006345805.1 Octopus sinensis | reverse complement strand
GTTCAATCCAACCTTCAAGTCAATCAGATCAAACAGACAAGCAGATCTATAACCATCTCATCTTGGTTTTCAGATATTGTGTATTTCATATTGTATTACCCAGTCAATGGTCCTGATTCTGCAAGACTGCAGTGTATAATTTAAGGAAAATTTAGACGCTATTTTTTTAAGGTCTTTTAACCATTTAAAGGCTTTACTAGACTCAAGGCTATAGCAGAGGATATATGCTCATTGTGTAACATGCTAAGTGTCATTTTTGGAACCAAATGTTTGTCAAGCAAATTTCTTATGTGTATTGGCTATGCCTTGCTCTATATGAAAGTTAAGTTTCAAAATTATGGTACTCTCACATGCCTAAATTATACATATATCAGTAATTTTAGTTTTCAAACATTTCCCATTAATGAATCTGTTGATTAAGCCTAAAATTTATTATTGCTATCATTACCAAACTGTTTACCTGAATCATAAATTAACTTCAATGATATATTAGCTTTATCCTGGTACTATACTCTGCTATCATATTCAGATGTAACTGATTCAAATAGACACAGAAATTATATATACAGCAAATTAAAACTTCAAATATCTCTTTAGACAACTAAACTGTAGAGGGGAGTAAATGACCTGTAATTAATCATTGAGTGGTAGACATCATCCATTACCTAGTTTAACTTGCCTTTCCTATTGCAGAAATTCATGAAAAATTTCTTTCTTCTGATCACTATCACAGGGGTCTCTTGGTGAGTCTGAAAATAGGAATGGGTGCAACAGTTACTCTGCTAAGTAAGGTGTAAAAGTTTTTAAATGGTGAGGGTTGAGAGTTTTGTAAATTGATTAATGATTATTTGTCATTTCTTAGCCGTAATGTTTGTCAAATATAATTGGGATATTTAGTGAGCAAAATGAAAAACACTGGCTTCACTTTCTGCATATTACACAATGCAGTGAAATGCAGAGTTTTGAGAGCATTGGATAGGATACCTCTCAATATTTTCTCTAGCAATCAGAGCTCTAAGTTTATATCCAACCAAAAATCAAATTTGTGGAGACCCTTTTAGGATCAACAAAATAGTACCAACCGTGGAAAGTGAAGACACAGAAGTGTAAGAACATTGGAAACAGATACTTTTTAGGATTTGTTGTTTTGAGTTCAAATGCTACCATGACTCACATGGGTAAAGTTAATACATAACCCAATGTAAATTGTGTGACTTTAGCAGAATTCACTTTGTTGAAAGCATTCAAGCCAGTTTCTCAATTTGAGGCAACTTTTCTCCCTTCCATTAGTCTTGGAGGTCCTGTGAAGGATCATTACCACTGCCTTTCCTCCTGACTAAAGTTTAAAAGATTCCAATATTGCTGGATGGATTAGCAATAGTACAACTTAACAATGTTATCTGGCTTATTGCTCGTCTAAAGTAAGTTATCCATCTCCATGCTATATCTCTACTTGACCAGAACTAACCATGGCAACTATTTCTGAAAAAAACATCTCTGTGTTTTAGAGAAATTCTCTTGTGAATGTTATACTGAGTTGATAAATAATAGATGAAATGGAAGTTTACAAATTTGGAATAAAACATTCTAGAGACAGCGTGTCTGTAGATAAAGTATTGGTTTCTCTAGTCTATGATACAGAAATAGATTCTGGAACAGAACTCTGTGAATTAAGTAATGTGATTGTTTTTCTACAAATGTAAATATTCCCATGTACTCTTTATACATATATTTGAGTGCCAGCCACTGGATATCTGGTATTTGAATGAATGTTTGATTAACAGTTGTTATAACTGGAGCTATTTATGGCAGTAGATTGGAAGAATTAGTAGAGTGATGGAAAAATACCTTGTGGTATTTAGTTATGGCTCTTTACATCCTGGATTCTAATCCCATTAAGTTTAACTTCACCTTTTGTCTTTTTGCTGTTAATAAATAAAGGACTGGGGTCAAAATAATCAACTGATGCAGATGTTTTCTTCAAAAAGAGCAATTATAGCAAAGAATTTGAAATAAATCTTCTTAGTATTGTCTCCACTTAAATGGTGGATGGAGGTGCAAACTCTCATCAACATCGGTAGCATTTCTGTGAGGAACAGGGACCCCAGATTTTATTAGATTTGGAAGAGGTCATAATGGAACAATACAGATCTGACAGTTACCATATAAGTGGTACCTCCTTTAATGTGCAGCTCTATAGAAGAAAGAAATTTATTTTCAGATGTAAAATCATTACAATACTATTAAAATAATTCATGTAAAGGAAGAACAGAATTTTATAAAAAGCTCTTCATGTAATTATTGTAATGTTATAGAAAATTTGGTTGATTCAAGATTAAATAGTCAAATTCCACAGGTTATTTTATATTAGCAATAATGCACCTCTCTCTCTCTCTCTCTCTCTCTCACACTCTCTTTGTAGGCAGTCTTATTGTATCTATACCAGAGTGACCCATTCTGGCCAATCTATAATCTCTTGCCTGTGATTTTTCATTCAAAACTTTTTACTTTTTTGGAGGAAATACTTTTTATTTTTGTTTCCAGTAAACTGTTGCTGTTGCTATTGTAGTCCTTATGTCTATGGTTGGTTCAATAACACACTCTTGAGCATTTTATATTTTGTCTTTCAGGATTATCCTTTGACCCCCCTAGGTTGAGAACTGCTGGTTAATACCAATGTTTTGATAATATGTTGCATGTAATGGCTGCTGCACAATAACCCCATTTCAAAGTTAGATTCACATACATTTATCAACCTGTGGTTATATTAGCTAATAATAAGACATTCCCTTACAAATTTATCATATAAATGAAGGACAAAGAATTACATTTAAAATAGTTCCATTAAATACTACATTTAGTCATCTACTTTGGTTCTCATATAACAACAACAGGTGATAAATTGATTTGCTACTGATAACAATCAATTTACTTAATGTTCCATTAATTTTACATATCTATTAAGTAATTACTTTCAGTTAGAAGAAATCTTTTGCTCAGAAGCACTCTTCAACAAAATCCTTATGCAGATATATTTTCTCAGTCTACTTGAGCTGGTTATGTAATGATACATCCTGGAGATGTACACTGAAAGTGTTAACATTACTCTATGCTCAGGACCAAGTATTCTTCTCAATAAATGACTGTTAAAGGCAAAATATTAGCTTCTTTCAATTTCTTCTTTACTAAATGACTAGAATTAATATTTCTTAATTAGACAGAAATTTGTTTCACAGCTACTTTAAGTTTTTTGTAATGGAATGTGTGTGTGCATATATGTACACATATACACATATGTGTTTATGTGTGTAAAGATATAAAGCTGATGGAATCCAGTCAAGTATATTAAGTATTTTGTTGTATCTTATAAGAGCCATTATAACACTAATAAACATACACACTCACACACATTGGTATAATGACTCTTGTCAGATACAATATCTGATTGAACACACAAGTTCACTCAAGAATCTTGCAAATCAAATCCTAAAATGAAATATATTAAGTACAACATGAGTAAATATCTTAATGTACCTGAATTTTATAATACCAAATAAATAACGTTATCTTTGATCAAGTTTGAACTCAAAAATATGAAGGCTAGGATAAGATAACATTCAACTGCTAATCTCTGTATCTGTTGTCAGTAAAATTTGCATTACCTTATCTTTTGAAAACAGTTATAAGAAGAGTAATTATTGTGTTGTAGCCATTCCCTATTACCATACTGACACACATGCACTTTCACACACAGACACTCACACACATATATTCACAAACATACTTTTGCTATCTTTAAAATTTTGAGCATAAAAGTAAAGTGTCCACATCAACTTTTCAGTTGAAGCATGGTGCAGAAATAAATTCCAATGAATTATAGGGCCATACATCATTTGTTAGTGTATCAAAGACAGTTTTAAACACATTAAATATCTGAAAGAAAATTACATGGTCCACAGTATCACATTTCTCTTTTAAATCTCTCTATATATATGTATGTGTGTGTGTGTCTGTGCATGTGTGCGTGTGTGTGTGTGTGTTTGTGTGTGGTGTATCTCTCTCTCTCTCTCTCTCTCTCTATATATATATATATATATATATATGTCTCTGTGTGTGTAGACATAACTGCATATACTAGCATACGTGTATGAGTGCGTAGTTATGTGTACATATAGATGGAGATACAAACATACATATACATATATATATGTTGCATATGTAAACACATACACACACAAATAGACAGAGAGATAGATAGATACTTATATACATTTTAAGTTCACTTTTCCATTGAAGGAATTTGTTGATTCAGATTTTCTACAGCCAGATGCCCTTCCTGTTGCCAACCTTCATCTGTTTCCAAGTAAGGTAATATTTCTGCACAAACAAAAACCTTATTCGCAGAAGACTGGAAACAAACAACACTTGTATGACAATGATACTCATTTACAACCATCATGTAATATCAAGAGAAGGGCACACACACACACACACAACACACACACACACACACACAGGAGGATTCTTTCAGTTTCCATGTAGCAAATCCACTCACAAAGCTTTGGTTGGCCTGAGGTTATAATGAAAGACTCTTACCCATGGCACCATGCATAAGGACTGAACCTAAGACCACATGATTGGGAAGCAAGCATCTTTACCACACAAATACAGCAGTGCCTAAATACATACATACATACATACATACATACATATGTACATACATACATATGTACATACATACTTACATACATACGTACATATGTACATACATACTTACATACATACACACATATATACATATACATACATTCATATACATACATTCATATACATATAGGCACAGGAGTAGCTGTATAGTAAGAAGTTTTCATGGTTCTGGGTTCAGTCCACTGCATGGTACCTTGAACAAGTGTCATCTACTATAACCTCTGGTTGACCAAAGCCTTGTGAATAGATTTGGTAGACAGAAACTGAAAGAAGCCCATTGTATATATGTGACTGTGTGTGTATTGTTGTCGATTTTTTCCTCAATCTTCCCTTCCTTGGATCTTTCCTTTTCCTATGTTTCTGACGACGAGCTCTGCTCGAAATATTAAATCCTCCTTCTTTCTTTCCTTTGCTGAGCGTCCAATAACACTAAACATGTTCCACATCCTCGCGTTGTTGTGTTTTCTCTTTGTGTTTTCATGTTTGGATTAACTTTATATATATACACACACACAGGTGTATGTATTTGTGTGTCTGTGGTTGTCCACCCCCACCATCACTTGACAACCGATGTTGGTGTGTTTACATCCCCGTAACTTAGCAGTTCAGCAAAAGAGACCAATAGAATAAGTACTAGGCTTACAAAGAATAAGTCCTGGGACCGATTTGTTCAACTAAAGGTGGTGCTCCAGCTCGGCCACAGTCAAATGAGTGAAACAATTAAAAGTATAAAAAGAATAAAACAAAACACGTGCATATGTGTGTACAACACAACTACACACATATATTCTGCCTCATACCTTATTATTCTTTAAAAAATGTTATATAAATTCGACATACTAAATATTTTCATACAAGCTAAATTTTATGAATATATTTATCCAATGCCTTTGTTAATATTTGCCTCCAAATTATTGACTGTAAACATTCAACCAAAGTGATCATGTTTTACTTAAGTAACCAATCCTACATATATTTTTATTTAAACAATTCATAATGGCTACACATGAATTTTCTTCATTTGAAGGAAAGCTTTAGTTTTATATATTATATATATATATTTGAAGTTTATTCTTTCTACGTTTTTTTTTTTTCCTTCTTTATTCGGCTGCAATATTTTTTGCTGTAATGATTAAATTCAAGGTATGTTTGTCTGGGAACTGGACAAACAAGATTCTCAACTTTGAAAATGCACTTTCATTGAATTCAAACCATGTTTTTTTAAGCAAAAACAAAAAAACATAAATTCTTTTTTTTTTTCTATTATGTCTTCCTTGTACTAATCGTTTAATGGAGCTTGCATTGAAATGATGTCCTTAATAGGGAAATAAGCATACGAAACTGGTACTTTTGCTTTTTGTTCTGATATTTATATTCTGTATCCTTGGTTTAACTTGCTTATACATGATTTTTACTTAACCATTATAATTTTGGTTTCCATATACATATGCTATGTACACAAAAATATCTGCCTAATGGATTGCTGTATACTTATTTTAGTTACTTCATTTCCTGTTCGGAGGATAAACAGTGATGTAGTCTGACACAGAATGAGTTGTGATTGGATAATATCTATGTTGGCAAACACTCATTAAAGAGACAGAATATTGAAGTGACAGCTTACAGCTATATCTAATAAGGTGAATATGTTGTTAAACTTAATTCAATCAAGATTTATAATTTAGATGGAATGGTAATTGTACACTAAAGGGCATAGCGAAACAGCTGTATTGGTTGAAATTATGAATATTATAGACAAAGTTTTCTGGATACAGAGTTTGATTCATTACCATGTGGTGTTAGACTCCTCCTTGTTTGACACCTTGATACCCTAGGCAAGTGTTTTCTACTGCAATCTTGGGTAGACCAATGTATTTTTAGTAGAACTAATAAGTGAAACTGTACGGAGGCTCATTGTAAATACATAGATCTCTCTCTCTATATATATTTCTTTCTCTTTTGATATATATATATATATATATATATATATATATATATATATACATAGGAATAGGTGTGGTTGTGTGATAAGAAGTTTGCTTCCAAATCACAAGGTTCTAGGTTCAGTCCCACTGCATGGAACCTTGAACAAGTGTCTTCTACAATAGCATCAGGCCAACCAGTCATGTGAGTGGACTTGGTTGATGGAAACTGAAAGAAGCTTGTGTTATATATGTATATGTGTGTATGTGTGAGTGCACATATGTGTGTGTGTGCATGTGTGTGTGTATGTGAGTGTGCATGGCTTTCTGTTTGTCCCCTACCAATGCTTCACAAGTGGTGTTGGTTTGCTTACATTCCCATAACTTAGCAACTCAGCAAAAGTGACTGATAAAATAAGTTCCAGACTTAAAAAAGAAACATCACATACATTGAGGCAGATTTTTCTATGGCCAGATGCCCTTCCTGTCACTAACCCTTACCTGTTTCCATAGAAAGTAATATTTTCCCAAAGCAAGGTTGGATATGTTTTATGGAAAATTGGAAACAAATGACCCTGGATCTGTGACAGTGATGCTGGCTTAATATGCAAGGCTTTGGTCCAGGTTATAATAGAAGAAACTTGCCCAAGGTGTCATGTAACAAACTGGATCTCAAACAAATTTCTTAACTACACAACCACACCTGAGCAGTATACGTATATATACATACATACATATATACCTACATTATCTATCAATCTGGTTATATATATATGTGTATATATACAACCTTCTTTCACTCTTTCTTCTGTTGGCCTGCTCACTTAGCCAGCGGGGTGGTGTCATTTGAAGGCTAAAACAATGCTAAGTGCATTGTGACCAGTGATGTTTAGCAACATCTGATAGCCTGGTCGGTCACGGTGATCACGGTGATATATATATATATAGATCAATAAATGGTGGGGTTGTGTTGACCGCACGTGGAGAAATGATAAGCAATGAAAAATTGTAGAAATGTAGAATGCTCGGTTGAAAGAAAATTTTAATGAATTGAGAAAATGAAAAAATATATAAATATATATTTATTCAAACCGGTTTTCGTCATAGTTTGACTTATCAAGAATAGTTAGGTGAAAAGGTTTTTTAAAAATGAGAAAGGGGAAAAAAAGTTGCATTGTTTTTTGCAAAAGAATAATAGTAGAAAATATGTATAAAAATTAAAAAATAAGTAATACATTGTGAGTTCGTTGTGTATCTTGAGTTTAATGATTGTTCATGAAAAAATTACCTTGAGGTATTAGGATCCAATGGGATTAAGGCCATGTGTTGTTTGGTTTAATTTAGGATGTTGGCAAAACAGGAAGTAGTAGTAATTGTGGTTCTTCAGTTCCTGTGTTGTGAATAAGGGGAGACAACTCTTTTGAGTTCTTCAATACAAGCTGCTAATAGACCCCAAATTATAAAATTGTCATTTTAGCTTCATTTGCATTATCTTTTTTATATAATTGTTTGTTAATTTAACTTTCAGATTTTAACACTTTATTTATATTATTTTCTAATTATATAAATTTGCATAGACAATTGCATTTCAGATTGTTATATCATAAATAATAAAGATGATGGTAATAACAACAATAGTAAAAATGATATTTAAAGAGTATAAGTTTTTGCTTGAAGTGATGAATCTATGGTATCCTTATATATTTGTGTGAGTCCATCCATGAAGAATGAGGTAGAAAAGGGAAGTTTGATCAAAGAGGAGTTTGTATATTAAGTTGTGTTTGGAATTTTTCAATAAAGAGATTCTCCTTGTTAATTCTCTCCTGTGTGGTGATGCCGTAATTTTTTCATGAACAATCATTAAACTCAAGATACACAACGAACTCACAATGTATCGGAGTACTTATTTTTTTAATTTTTATACATATTTTCTACTATTATTCTTTTGCAAAAAACAATGCAACTTTTTTTCCCCTTTCTCATTTTTAAAAAACCTTTTCACCTAACTATTCTTGATAAGTCAAACTATGACGAAAACCGGTTTGAATAAATATATATTTATATATTTTTTCATTTTCTCAATTCATTAAAATTTTCTTTCAACCGAGCATTCTGCATTTCTACAATTTTTCATTGCTTATATATATATATATATATATATATAGTTGGAATTTACAAAAAAAACAAAAGATGAAGACAGGTGTGGCTATAGCGAAATACACTTTCATAAATTTGGTATAGTGGAATCAAATCCAGAAGAACATAGTTATGAAGCAAACTTTTTAAAGGCACAGCCATTCCTACTTGTGTGACATTAAACATAGATTATTCATTGATTAAGCATTCAAACTTTCATGTTCAGTTATTTCATGCTTTGCAAGAAACAGAAAAATATTTAAAAAACTATTTGAACATAGCTCTAAAATAGAAATGACCATTGACTGGCATTGTGTTATACTAGATCCATATTATTCTAAACAATAGTGAACAAGAATGTTGGACATAATTGTTTCCGTCTTTCTAAAACATTTGTATCAAAGACAGTGAAATAGCTCTGAAAAATTTCCAAATAATATCCACCCTTTGGCAATTTTCCAGTCTTATCTTGTTAGACTAGATCAGTGCAGCTGCACACCAACTCCAAACATGCAGAAGCAAATTAGAAGCCCAGCTTTTCAGTATAATAACTAATGCATAAAACACTTTCATATGATTGCACATATAGCCGTGGTTAAGGTCACATCACAACCACATGATGAAAGGTTCAATACCAGTCCTTAGAATTCTCAAGTTAACCAATGCTGTGTAAATTGAAATAGGTTGATAAAAACTATGCAAAAGTCAGTTTTTATGTTCATATATATGTCGGTTGGGTAAATGTTTTGTTGATGTATATTGATAATTGGCATAAACAAAAGACAAAGAAATTTATGCTTTATGAATGAAATCCCGTGAAATATTTGTTCTGCATCGAGCTAAAGACACTCCATTGTAACACTCACCAATGATTGTTCCATTAAAAACTTGTAATCAATGATACTATCATACATCACTTGATATATGGAAAATGATTATAATAAATAGTCATAGGCACAGGAGTGGCTGTGTCATAAGTAGCTTGCTTATGAACCAGATGGTTTCGAGTTCATTCCCACTACATGGCACCTTGGGCAGGTGTTTTCTACTATAGCCTCGGGCCGACCAAAGCCTTGTGAGTGGATTTGGTAGATGGAAACTGAAAGAAGCCCGTCGTATATATGTATATATATGTGTGTGTGTGTGTTTATGTGTTTGTGTTTGTACCCCCAACATCGCTTGACAACCAATGCCGGTGTGTTTATGTCCCCGTAACTTAGCAGTTCGGCAAAAGAGACCAATAGAATAAGTACTAGGCTTGCAAAGAATAAGTCCTAGGGTCAATTGGCTCGACTAAAGCAGTGCTCCAGTATGGCCACAATCAAATGACTGAAACAAGTAAAAGAGTAAAAGAGTCAAATGAGCCTCTACAAGATCATTTGGTCTGCTAGAATTAACAACCAAATTTCCCTCAAATTATTTCCCACCATTTTAAATAAATAATTCATACAGTAGACAATGTTGTAATATAGTAAAAATGAATCATGGATGAATATTATTGGTCATTAATCTACTCAGCTGAGTTAATCTAAAGTTAGCATAACTCTTAGAAGTAACTCTAAAGAATACTAATTTGTGCTACGTATTATATACAACTTCGTTCCTTACAAGTTAATGGTTAACAAATACCAGAAGATATTCCACCTGCAATTGTGTCAACCTACCACTCTGGACTGGTACTACATTCATTGACCCTGCAATGAAGAAAAGCAAAAGTTGGTCTTGGTGGTATTTGAATACAGAGCACAGAAAACCACAACAAATCTTGCAAGGCAAATGCTATAACAACTAACAATTTATTGCTTTATAAAGCACCATACTTAAAACAGAAACATCTTCATTTCAATTATATCTGAAATAGTTTCACCATTTATAAATTAACCAATAAAACTTGGTATACACTCTGTCTTAAGCACAATTATTTGTTACTATTTACCTTTCTACTTGTGACATCATTGATGTTCAAATTGATTGAATTCTCTTGATTATATCCTCCTCGTGTAGATAAGGAAATAGTCAATACTTACCTAAGTTGAGTGATAATATAGATTTACAGCAATCACTTAAAAAATTTATGTGAAAAGTGATTTGTAAATGTTGATACGTGAAATCTTTATTGAGACTGCTACAAAGATGGTTTTGTTTTATATTCTTTATCTTATTAGAAAATGAGGGGAAACTCCACGAACTTCGAAGGAAGACATTTCAAGGAAATCGATGTTATTAGTGTTGATAGAGAAAAAGTGAATGGGGTGAAAATAGATGAAACTGATGTTTGCAAGGAAAAAATATAAGCAGGAAGACAATTTTAAAGGGCTACAGTCCTGGAGAACAATAATTTGGTAAAGTGTTTAAGTACAGGGTTCAGGCAATGATACATGGTAGGAATTATGCATACTGTTGTTATTGCTCTAGATTTCAGGTCACTTTTCACTGAATAGACCTAGTTAGACGGTATATATACTTTTTTCTGTGCTTGCTTTGTTTGGTTTATGGTGGATGGTTTATGAGAAAACGTTTGATTAAGTTATTGTCTTAGAATGTATGATAAGATTTTTATTAATGCAATGTGACTATTACTGTTGTTGCTGCTGCTGCTGATAATTATGTTACATACTATAGTTTTGTTTGTTGTTTATTTTGGATATTTGTTTGCCACCTTTCTGCTTTTCTATGTTTAGTGAATTTGTTATTTTTTGAGATACTGAAAGTAGGGTTGGTAGATTGTTAGTAAGCAGGGTTAGAGAAAAAGTTCTTTATAAAAATGGTGCATAACTAAATCTTTATGCAGATTAACATAAACCCTAGATTTTGGAACAAGGTCAGAATGTTTCCGGGGGAGGCTGTAAGTTGATTATACTTACTCCAGTATTTATTTTATCAACCCTAGAAGGATGAAAGGCAAAGCTGACCTTGGCAGAATTTGAACTCAGAACATAAACACAGACAAAATGCCAGTAAGTATTTTGCCCAGTATGCTAACAATTTTGCCAACTCACCACCTTAACATAAATCCTATTATTGAAAGAAAGATTAAATAGTTTAGAATGCATCACAATGACAGTACCCATATATTTTTCTTTTAATTAATAACAGGATTTAATTGTTAAATATTATTTATCACCTTTAAACAGGCTGAGTAAAGCACTGTGTGCTTGCAGAAATATTGAGGATTCAATGGTCTGAAGTTGATTTATTGCATGTCTTTTTATATGCCAAAACAGCAAAGGAAAGGAGAAGGAAATAGTTTAAACACTATATCAAAGCAAAGTGGCTCATTAGTTAAGTATATAAGTAAACGTTTAGTAAGTTACTCCAAATGTTCCAGTCCACTTAAGTCAAAAGTTGGTACTAGTTCTAATTTTCTATCAAATATATTTTCCTAGAATATCTGATACAACTAGAATTTCTCTAATACTACATTTTCAATGTTCAAAGTGGAAGGCTGATGCAACTAAAATGTAAAGAACTGGAACATAAAATTGAAAAGATAAAATAATAGAAGAAACTAATGTAATGTGATTTTCAATTCAATTTATTATAAAACTACTTTATAAAATGGCATTGTTTTAATTTGAGAAATTTTTTCCAGATAAAGCAGTAAAGTTGTTTAAATCTTTTTATGCTATTGAATACAAGCTGTGATTATTTTTGATTTTCGAAACATATTCCTAGAAAAATAAAATAAAAGTTGTATTTTTGAATATTTTCAAAATATTTTACTCTTAAAATGTAATCAAATTATAAAATACAGCTAGAAAAAGTCAGTTTAAAATAACAAAATAATTTGTGACTTCAGGTAGAGCATTTTCTTCCTCTAGGCATATTATTTCTTGTTACATGAATATTCATAATCAACTTTTATATATTCTGTATGTTTCCCTTTAAACAATTCGCTGTTGATAATTTAAAACAAAACAAAATCAAAATAATTATTTCCTCCTAGAAGTAAGCATGGCTGTTTGGTGACAAAGTTTGTTTCACGACCACTTGGTTTCAGGTTCAGTTCCATTGCCTCACACCTTAGGCAAGTGTTTTCTGCTATAGACCCAAGACATTCAGAACCTTGTAAGTAGATTTGGTAGCATATATACAGCCACGAAACATGTGTCATTATTCTACCAATTATATACGTTTTTATTATTTTTTTTTTGCAATTTACTTAATCATTGACATTTTAGTGTTATTTTATTTTAATATTTCTATTATATGTAATTTTCTAGATGGTGTAATTTGATTGTTCATTTTGAATTGATAAAAAGTGTTTTTTTTCTAATTTTTTATATATATATTATATTGTGTGAAATTTAATTTAGTATATGTAAATTGAATTTTTCCCTGTAAGTTTGGATTTATATTCCCTCAAATGATAATTATATATATATCCATCGATGGAGTAGTTTCTCCATGGCGCAAGCCTGGGCGGTAGGAACAAAGACACTGGGCTGCCCAGACACCAGAATCTCCCTCTCGGCCCCCCCAGACATAATCCAAAGGAATGCAGTGCAGTACGTTTGGAGTCTGGTTGGCTGCAGGAGTTGCCGGAAAAGGGTCGAGATTCGACACCCTACCGCCTTCGGGGCTCCACTCCGGATTTTCTGTCTGGGTTTACTCCCATAGCCTTTCCCTCTCCCAAGAGCATCCGCAAGGCAGCGGAGCGAAGGTTTGGAGTCAGAGTTTTCCTTCTCCTAGACTGGCTGCCAACCAAGGCTAACGAGCCCAGTCTGCCCACCTGGTTATACTGCCAAGTACCCGGTCGCGCCAAACAGCAGGCTCAGTGAGAACAGGGTGTACCGTGTGAAGGTGCTGCTGTGGACACAGTAGTGCAGGAGAGGCCATTAGCAAGAACTTTCCACAAGGCGCAGCCAAGTAGAAGTTCTGCAGCGATCATTACACCTGGAGAGGAGAGGCTATGAGAGACGCAATCACTTTCCTTTGCCCCCCTATATATATATATATATATATATAAAATAAATATTAGGGAATAAATCCAAATTTACAGGGAAAAAATCAGATTTAGGATTAATCCAATTTTATAGTAAAATATTATAAAATATTATTAGAGACAAAACCACTATTTTGCAAAACAAACAAGGAAAGACTTAATCAATACATAAAATTTAATAAATAGTCAAAAAAACCGCCACTACAATTGTTCTTGTCTTGATCGACAATCTTCAGGTGGACTTCCAATCTAAAATATCAATATTTTAAAATATAAAAATAATAATTTTAAAATAATTAAAGTATGAATGAAAAAATATAAATATATAATCCATATATAACCTATATATAATCCATATATAATCAATATATAAACAATATATAAACTAAAATAAACCTATCAACAATTAAATATAAAATATAAAATATAAAATAAAAATAAAAACAAAAAAAAAAAAATAATAATAATATAATAATAAACTATATATACACCCATACACATATACCTAATTATATATAACCATATCTAACTACATACACTAAATCACACTCCTATATATATATCCCTATACATACACATAAAAACGTCTAGGCAACTATAAATAAATAAAATAGCTAAATACTTCAACACAATACTTATTCATACCCCACACAAAAACACATACAACCCACATTCACGCTCTAGAAAACGGACATCACTTAAAATTATGAACGGAGAAATGGAATAAATGGAATTAAAAATTATATTCACTTGGTAAAACGAACACTACTTAAAAATTATGAATGAAACAATGCGATAAAACAACAGACATCGCAAATAGACACAAATTACTACGAATTCCTTAAAAACCTACCATGATAAACCAAAACTCATAAAAACTATAATGATAAATCTCCCTTTACTAAACTCTATAACATACCTATATAGCAATCCCCCTAACCTAAACATTCACACACAAATACACACACGTAAACCACACACCCACGACATATACAAATACCCACACCACTTACACCCATACCTTTACATACATATAAACCTCAACATATACTCCAAAAACCCACTCAACCCCACACAGACAAATAAACACAAAAATTATGAATGGATTCTTTTATAAAACTACCATGATAAGCTAAAACTCACAAAACATAAATGATAAAACCTCCCTTTACTAAAACACTATAACATACTTATATAGCAATCCCTTTAACGTATACATTCACACACAAATACACACACGTAAACCACACACCCATAACAAATACAAACACCCACCCCACTCACACACACCCACAAGTACATATAAGCCTCAACAATACACCAAACAAAATTACTTTACCAAGGAACTTAACATATGTATAAAAAGTATAACCGCTCTGGAAACGAACATCTTTTAAAATAATGAATGGATGGAATGGAATAAATGGAATTAAAAATAATATTCACGTGGCAAAACGAACACCACTGAAAAATTATGAATGAAACAATGTAATAAAACAACCAACATCGAAAATAGACAAATTACCACAAATTCCCTAAAAAAAACCATGATAAACCAAAACTCTTAAAAACATATAACGATAAAATCTCCCTTTGCTAAACTCTATAACAAACCTATATAGCAATCCCCCTAACTTAAACATTCACACACAAAAAACACACACGTAAACCACAGACCCACGACTTATACACATACCTATACTAACTTATAAACCTCAATATACACCAAAAACCCACTCCCTCCCCACACAGACAAATTAACACATACATCCCAAAACCTAAATAACAAACCCATATACACATTCACACACAAACACACACACACGCAAAACACCACACACACAACAGATACATATACTCCCTCACATATACGCATATACATACTCACTAAACTCGATATATACAACAATATTTACACACCCACACTCATACAGATAAATAAATTATACAACTAAAAACTCACACACAATATCATATACATAAACACTCCAATAAAAAACAACATTAAACACATCGTAATTAACCAGAATATCAAAAATAACAATATGACATAAGGAGAAATAAAATACATACTTACAAGTCAGTTAAATTTGAAGTGAAGTGAAATTAAATTCTTAGCCGTTAAAAAAACCAAACCAAAATTACGTTACCATAGAAATATAACTTATGTAAAAAAAAAAGAATACGCGCCATGGAAAGTAAACGTCATTTAAAATTATGAATGGAGAAATAGAATAAATGGAACTAAAAACTATATCCACGTGGCAAACCAACACTACTTAAACAAAATTTATTATGAATGGATTCTTTAATAAAACTACCATAATAAATTATTATATACAATTATGAGCTTTAGCTCATCTTAGCAGCTCTAACAAACAACTTGCAGTAACCCAAATCTATTCTCGATACCTGCCTTACTACTACACTATTCCATTCCCAATTCCAAGCAACGCTAGCCCACCACCCGGTTACAATTCCCAACTCCACCCATTCATTCACAATTTCAACGACGGTCAACTCCACAGCGCTACATATAAGCCTCAACATATACACCGGAGATTCGCTTTCAATCCGTGCGGATGGGTGAGAGTATACATTGAGTGTAGTGATAATTTTGTTGTTTATTTGTCTGTGTGGGGTTGAGTGGGTTTTTGAGTATATGTTGAGGTTTATATGTATGTATAGGTATGTGTAAGTGGTGTGGGTATTTGTATATGTCGTGGGTGTGTGGTTTGTGTGTGTATTTGTGTGTGAATGTTTAGGTTAGGGGGATTGCTATATAGGTATGTTTAGAGTTTAGTAAAGGGAGATTTATCATTATATGTTTTATGAGTTTTGGTTTATCATGGTAGGTTTGTTAAGGAATTCGTAGTAATTTGTGTCTATTTGCGATGTCTGTTGTTTTATCGCATTGTTTCATTCATAATTTTTAAGTAGTGTTCGTTTTACCAAGTGAATATAATTTTTAATTCCATTTATTCCATTCTCCGTTCATAATTTTAAGTGATGTCCGTTTTCTAGAGCGTGAATGTGGGTTGTAGTGTGTGGTGTGGGAGTATGAATAAGTATTGTGTTGAAGTATTTAGCTATTTTATTTATTTATAGTTGCCTAGACGTTTTTATGTGTATGTATAGGGATATATATATAGGGGTGTGATTTAGTGTATGTAGTTAGATATGGTTATATATAATTAGGTATATGTGTATGGTGTATATATAGTTTATTATTATATTATTGTTATTTTTTTGTTTTGTTTTATATTTTATATTTTATATTTTATATTTAATTGTTGATAGGTTTATTTTAGTTTATATATTGTTTATATATTGATTATATATGGATTATATATAGGTTATATATGGATTATATATTTATATTTTTTCATTCATACTTTAATTATTTTAAAATTATTATTTTTATATTTTAAAATATTGATATTTTAGATTGGAAGTCCACCTGAAGATTGTCGATCAAGACAAGAAACAATTGTAGTGGCGGTTTTTTTGACTATTTATTAAAATTTTACGTATTGATTAAGTCTTTCCTTGTTTGTTTTGCAAAATAGTGGTTTTGTCTCTAATAATATTTTATATATATATATATATAAACATCTAAAAGTATATATGTGTGCATGTGTAGAGGCATCTGTGTGTGTCATTGTCAGGACATAATCTAATAGTTGTAAGCGAGCATCACTGTCATATAAATGGTGTACTTGATGTTCAATCTTCTGTGAAGCATATCCAGCAATATGAAAATATCATTTTATCTGGAAACAGGTGAAAGTTAGCAATAAGAAGGGCATCCAGCTGCAGAAAATCTGTCTTAATGAAATTCCTCAGACTCATGTGAGTATGGAAAAGGGATGTTAAAATAATGACATAGATAATGATGATGATGACAATGATGATGATGATGATGATGATGATGATGTTGATGATGTAATTAGAATATTCCCTAAATAGTCATTAAAAGTTATCCTGTTATCAAACTGTATTAAAAGTCTAATTTGTAAAAACTCAAGAGATATTTCTAGCCTAACAACTCTTCACATTATCTAGCTCTGATTTAAATGGTGTCACCTCCCTTGAGATAAAATTGTTTATATCCTGTCACAGTTTCTATTTCAACCTTAGTTGGAAATAAACACTGTAAGTACAATGTGCAAATAAACATCACTTTGATAAAGAGTAGGAATGATCTAGCACCTTGCTTTCTTGTTATGCTGAGACAAAAGAAGCATTCTATATTTGTTATGTTGCTGAGCAGAAGTTCATTTTGCCAGGATGAGCTCTACTAAAGCAGCTATTATCTATAATTAGTGAACAGAATTTCATTTTATATCTTCGTTTGAGCTTCAGTTCAGAATTCTATAATTAGTTTTTTATTACCTAATTAAAATTTGCTTTTACATGGCATGTTTTGGCAGACTGGGCAGTACTGTTGACCTTCTCACATCCTCCAAGAGCAGTGAGATTGATGCGGGTGATATACTTTTGAGAAAATGCATATTGTAGAAAAGAGAAAGAATCGGCAGGGTTATCAGATAATATAATATCTGATGCAATTCTTTGCTTGTTACTGAGGCATAGTGATGTGAGAGAGATACTAAGGCAGCTACATAATTATTAATGAAAGTGAAAGAAAAATTGGGAAACAGAGAAAGAGAAAAAAAGAGAGTAGGTGGTATCAGATACTATCATATCTGGTGCAATGCTATCTATTGTTACTGAAGCCTAATACTTGGAGGCTAAGACTTGTGATGAGATAAATGTAGTGGTATAGGTGTATTCAGACAGATAGATTTAATGTTTTATTTTATTTCATGATACAGTGAATATGGGAATGGATAACAAAAAGATGAGAGAGTACTTTGTACTTAAAAGGGACAGAAAATTGAGACATAGTAGGTACAAATAGGGGAAAGATCCAGATTTATGAGTATATATATATATTTGTAAAAAATGAAGTTTCAAAATGCTGCTATATTAGAAATTTTGATTTTTATATATACATTATTTATTTAACATGTTTCGGTTCTTGAAATGACGAACCTTATATATATATATATAATATATATATATATATATATATATTATATATATATATATACTAGCAGTATAGCCCGCCATTGCCTGGAATTAAGTTAGGATTATTAAGCTAATCAAGCACTTTGTTTCAAACCAAACTAAGTAACACCGACATCAAATTTTAGCAAAATCCATTGAAATTGGTAAATGTTTGGCTGAAAATGGGTTGCAGACATAAGGAATTGGTTTATCGATTTTTCCACTCATCTTTTTTTTTTTTGGAGAATTTAAAGCATTCCAAGATCTCATGGGTCCTAAGTAATGCCAGCATCAAGTTTGAACAAAATACATCAAAATTGGGAAAAGTTATGGTTGAAAATGGGGTGTAGCTAACTTTAGTGAGAAATCCTATAAGGAATTGGTTTACTCATTTTTCTTCCTGATTGAATGGAAACCCCCATAAGGAATCAGTTTATTGATTTTTCACCCCAAATAGGACTTAACCGAACACAACATTGCTGATTCAAAAAATCTATATTTATACTTTAAAGTTGGTTTTCAAACCCAACCCAGTTCTGCAGAATCAGTGTTGTGATGGGAACGCATGGGTTGAGAGTTTGACTGGCAGAGGTGATCAGATTGCACATGCTGGCCCTTTCGAAACCACTACCCCATCATCTAACCTCCCTTAGCCCATAGGTAGGGAACCCTTCCAGCAAGGAAAATAGAATGCCCAAAAGGGCTCCCGATCCTCTATGTCAAAAGAGGTTATGTTTGGATCACAACTAAGCCTTAACCTAAGCCTAAGCTAACCTAGTGAAAGAGGGCTCAGGAGCCTCTGAAGGGCAGCAACTAATCCCGATCTTGACCTAACCACTCCTAGGAGTACTATCGGTCAAAGCTGCATCGAAGGTTGCCTCAGAGAAGGATATGTAATGGTTTGTTGGTTTAATGTTGCTATTTTTATCTCTAATTATACAGTTTTGGTGTTCGTTGTCAGCATTCCTACGTTTATTAATATTAGTGTGGTTAGGAAGGTGGAAATTACTAAAATTTATTCTATTCTTTTCGTTAGTAAACTTTTGGTTGTGGTTCTCTTATTGGTTGTTTTTTTTAGTATAGTTATTGTAGTGAAGATTGTCATGTTTTTGCTGATGTTATGTTTATGATTTTTATTGAAAGTTTTTGTTATACGTTTATTGGGGTTTAGTATTTCATCAGGTGACTTGGGTTCACTAATATTATCTACGTTATTCGTTTCAAGATAATGTTTGATATGATTAGTATTGGTACAGTCATGTTTATTATACTTAATTTCATAATTATATCCTGCCTTCTTAAGTGCCAGGTTATAATAGCCCTTATGGTTGCTAAATATTTCCTCATTAGGTGATAGTAGAATTATTCTTCACTCTATGTTAGTGGTTAGGTTTTCTATAATGTTATTTGGATGGTTGCTATGCACATTTATATATGTTAATTGGTGTTAGGTTTATGGTAAAGATGGTGGGTAGAAGTATTAAGATTGAAGTTGATGCCTGGGAAGTTAACTGAGTTGTTATCATTTTCAATGATAATAGATAGTCATTGGTTTTTAAAAAAAGTATGTAGTCACTTTTTGTAGAGTTCTAGTTTTCTGTTGGAGGTGTTTCTAACTAAGAACAGTATAGTCTACCTTCTAATTCAGGGAATTCTTCTTTAAATTGGTGTAGCAGGTAAATCCCAACTAAGACGGTTACCTCTGTGTTGATGGGTACATCGAAGCAGTCTAGTGTGTCTTTCCTGGTCCAATATTTACCTTCATGTAATATTACAGTCTTTCTAACTTCAAGTATGATTTTAATTTCTTTCATTGATAATTTAGTTCTTTTCTTGGCAAAGATAAGTGCCTTATTTAGTAAGATAGGATTAATAGATTGGTAATAGCTGTTTACATCCAGTTGGATGAATTTACAATTTTTCTTATCTTGTAGATTAGTGAATGAGTTAATTGCATCTAGTGTTTTTGACCACAGGTGGAGATTTATTTTGGATCTAAGTAATTGCAGGTATTTGTTTATAAAAATTTTGCTTAATTTTCCTAGGTCAGATTTACAAGGGCAGATGAGCCTTACATTTGGATCTGTGTGAAAGTTAGGTTTGTGGTCTTTTAGGCTAATTCTAGATCTAAATGGTTCATAAACTTCAGTTATGTCATCAATTCCATATTCACTTATTAATTTCTTCGGCTTTAATATTAATGGATTTAAGAACATCTTTGTTTATTGTCTTATATATATATATATATATATATGTATATATATATATATATTTGTAATTTCTTTGTGTAGGAGATTATGGTATAAGATCTACATCTATGTTGTATAGATTTCTGGTTCTATCAGTCTATATGATAATACCCTTCAATTTTCGAAATTCATTAACTTTATGATTCAAATTACATAGGTGTTTATTCCTGAAAATGTTTTTCTGAGACTTAATATTTCTAAGTAGATTCCATAGGTCGTCTTCAAAATTTTCCAATATACGGTTTGCTGGGGCGACTTTCCAGGATTTAAAATTACTTCTAATTTTAATGAGTTCTTTGTTTTATTGTCTAATTTTTCTTCCATACTATTTTCTTTGCTAAGGAATAAAGCCTTCCATTTCATTCTTCTGGTGAGATCATGAAATTTAGCTATGATCTCCTTAATGTACTCCTTATGAGTAGGCAAAGGTACATCCTTAAGAGATGTTTCCATTTCAATCATCTCCATTTTTTTCTTTATTTTTTAGAAATTAAGTTCTTATTAATATAGGTTATTAAAATGGTAATAGTAATATAGATGTATAAAGGTTGAATGTGGATTCATCCTTTAATTTGGATGTTTCCAAACAAGGATTCTAATGCTGACTCTTCATATTATGCTGGGAGTTTACAGGTGTAAATTTCTGAAGGTATGAAAGTAGTACTTGTATATAATGTATGGTGAATTTATGGAATGAAGTCCCATAAAACTCATCAATTTAGTTAAAAATGGAGGAGACAAGTTGTTAAAGTATATAAGATGTTTAATTCTGGCAGACGATCATTTTCTACAGAGATATGATAATAATGATGTAAATTCATGATTGAATTAAATTAAATTATTTAAATATCAATGTACACCAGTTCTATATTTAACAGATGAGGAATTATGCACATTATTTACATTATTTACATTTGATGGATATTTGTCCTCATTGTGTTTGTTGTTAACACAGCGTTTCAGCTGATATACCCTCCAGTCTTCCTTCATTAGGTGTCATGAGAAAATTTCAAACCTAGGTTCTTATTCCTAAGGTATTTTCGGTGTTATTATTTATTATTTTTATTATTATTATTATTATTATTATTATTATTATTATTATTATTATTATTATTATTATTATTATTATTAATATTATTATTATTATTATTATCATTATCATCATCATCATCATCATCATCAACATCATTATTATTATGTGTCAGAAGGAATGGAAATGTTGCCCATGATGACATCAGATATAAGTCTTATATGATGAGGAGGAAAGAAAATCACTACATCAGATCTAAAAGGCTCTTAAACAAACAGAAAAATCCAGCACAAGATTTGATTTGGCTTTTCTCAAAGGAGAAAAATTTTCACCAAGATCAAAAAGTTAACAGAAGAAATGGCAGATGGTTATATGCAGACCCTTCTAAAGTTCCAAGTGTTATACATACAAAATTTCCTGCAACTGTCATGGTTTTAGGGGTTGTCAGCAATGAAAAACATGTGATACCTCCTTACTTCTTTTCACAAGGCCTTAGAGTTAACTCTGCAACCTACATTGAGGTCCTGGAAACAATTGTTAAGCCCTGGATAGACAGTGTATGCAAGGGAAGGCAATATGTGTTTCAGTAAGACTCTGCACTATCACACATGGCTCTAGTAACACAAGAATGGAGAGATGAAAATTTTCATAAACACATAAACCCTAACATTTGGCCTCCTAATTTCCCAGATCTCAATCCATTGGACTATTACATGTGGAGCATGGTTGAGAGAGAGGTCAGTGAACATGCCCATAACACCAAAGATTCTTTGAAAACTGCCATAGTCAGAGTAATATCCAAAATGAACCAGGACCACTTGATTCGAACATGAAGAGGATTTAGGTCTCATACAGAAGCAGTTGTTGAAGCTGAAGGTGGCTTTATTGAAAAACATTTTTTAAAAGAAGATTTATTTTTATCCTCATATCTTGTTACTATATATCTGTTGTTTTTTTATAAATATAAATCTGTCCTCAAATATTTTATGCACCCTGTATAAATTCAAGCTAGTCTGTTGGGTTTGACTATGAAATAAACTGCAACTTGGTGATTTGTAGCATAAAGAGAAATAAACTAAGTACTAGATTGAAATAAGCATAGTTAGCTAAAACACTTAACCCTTTTGATACCAACCCGACTGAAACCGGTTCTGGCTCTGAGTACAAATGTCTTGTTTTCATATGTTTTGAATAAAAATCTTCCACCAAACCTTAGTCACAATTAATGTTCCTAACACTAGCTGAATGATAACTAAGTTACTTTACTAAATTCTTTGTTATATTTAAAGTAATTGAAAGAACCACAGAGAGTCTCAAAATAAATGCAGTACCGAAAGGGTTAAAGCAGTCTCCCAGAATGGCTGCAATCCAATGATTAAATCTAGTAAAAGAATATGTGTGTGTGCATGTGTGTGTGTGTGTGTGTGTGTGTGTGTATAGCAATATGATATTAATGAGTCAATATACTAGTATATGAACTATGACAAGCAATACATTAATGACTATCATTGCTGGAGAAAATATATTTCACTCTAAGAATAATATTAACTTGCAAAGAAAATGCTATTTCTGCATCGATAATCTCATTATTTTTATACAATAATATAAAAGTTTTACATTTGCTTTTTCTTTTATTTTTCTGTATTTGCTGCTATTGTTTAGAGATTATTGAAGCTGAGGAAATAGATTTGAAGAAATTCACATTAATTTTCTAAAATCCATAATTTCAAATGAGACATTATCATATAAATTTTCCCTCTTCATCTTATATCTTTCAGTAAACTTCTTACACTTTTAAATACCTGATGTGTGTGTGTGTGAACATGTGTGTGTGAACATGTGTGTGTGAACATGTGTGTGTGTTTGTGTGTGTGTATATATATATATTATGTATGTATGTATATAATATATAATTATATATATATATATATATATAATATATATATATAATATATATATATGTATATATATATATATATACATATATATATACATATATATATGTATATATATAAATATATGTATATGTATGAATATGCATACATACTGTTGTATATATATATATATATACTATATATGCAGCATATATATACACATATAGATATATGCATGTTTACATGCATATATGTGCATGTATGTTGTATATATGTATTTATTTACATATAATATATATATATTATATATATATGTATATGTATATATAGCGAAGAATATATATATATATATATATATATATATATATATGATATATATATATATAATATAGATGTATATATGCATATGCATATACATATATGTATATATATATGTATATATGTATGTATATATTATGTGTGTACATCTATATGTGTATGTATGTGAGTGTGTTTGTGTGTGTGTATATATGTATATATATGTATATATATATATATATATATATATATATATATATATATAAATACAAACACATACACACACATATATATATTATGTATATATATATATATATATATATATATATATATGTACAGATACACATACGTGTTTGTGTTTTGGGGTGGAGGTATGAGTGGAGAGTGCAGGGTAGGTCTGTTTGTATGTGTGTGGATAACACATACTGTCCGTTTGCTTGCTATGTCTAAATTATCTGATTAAGAAAGCTATATTTTCTCATTCACACTATTAACAATCGGTGGATTCATTGAAACGCGATGATAAAGAAAACTGCTTAGTAATGCCATTACTATGGGTTTTTGTCACATCAGTTTTTTTTTTTTTTTTTGTTTATTTGTTTGTTTACTGGTCTATTTGTTTATTCTATGCAATTAGAGACAAAACTTTGCATTTTCGTTCTTTTCACAGCATCCCGGAAGTAGCTTTCTCATTTGAAATAAAAGACATTACTAGAAGTTCGTTGAGAGAAAATATCTTGTCGTATCATAATCTGACCTTTTATTTTGTTAGTATTTTAGTTTTGTTTTTTGTTTTATTTTTATTTTATTTTTACCATTTATTTCGCTGATAGAGAGGGGGAAATATGAAATAGTTGATGTTCAGATGCTATGTGCTTAACAAAAAGTAGTAGTAGTAGTAGTAGTAGTAGTAGAAGCATAGTAGTAGTAGTAGTAGTAGTAGTAGTAGTAGTAGTAGTAGAAGCATAGTAGTAGAAGCATAGTAGTAGTAGTAGTAGTAGTAGTGGTGGTGGTGGCGGTGGCAGTAGCAGTAGTGACAGCAGTGGTGGTGGTGGTGGTGGTGATAGAGGTAGTCGTGGTGGTAGTAGTAGTTGTGGTGGTGGTGGTGGTAGTGGTTTTGGCAGCAGTGGCAATGTTTTGATGATCTTTAATATATTAACAAAATTAACAACGTTCGTAAAATAATAACAAAAATAATCACCGATAAGCAGAGTGAGAAAAGCGGTTTGTTTTAAGCATTAAGATATAAAAATAAGAATAAAGAGAGGAGGGGGAGAATAGGAATGGTGACAATAAGAAGTGGAAATGGGTGGAAAAGAAAATGAGCTGGTTGTGCAAAGAAATACACAAAAGGAATGAATAAATATCAATTCAGCCATAGCAGTTTTTATTATATTATATATATACATACATACATACATACATACATATATATATATATATATATATATATATATATATATATATATATATATATATATATATACATACATGCATATATATATATATATAATATATATATATATATATATATATATATATATATATTATATATATATATATTTGCATTTGATTTTTTAATGTCTCTACCCTCATACTTTCTTGAGTTGAATTGAGCAAACACTATATGAGAGAGGTTTTCTTTAAGTGTTAGAAATAGTTTTTTTAGCTGCTATTTCTAACGAGTTCAGTATGCGGCAAAGTAATTTATTTTACTAAGCCCTTTTATATAATGTAATAATTTGAATTTGCCTTAAATGGTCCCTTTGCATACTGAATACTTGGTGAAATTGATTAATTAATTAATTAATTTTACCCTCAATTGTTGAAATTATATATATATATATATATATTGGCGCAGGAGTGGCTGTGTGGTAAGTAGCTTGCTAACCAACTACATGGTTCCGGGTTCAGTCCCACTGCGTGGCATCTTAGGCAAGTGTTTTCTGCTATAGCCCCGGGCCGACCAATGCCTTGTGAGTGGATTTGGTAGACGGAAACTGAAAGAAGCCTGTCGTATATATGTATATATATATATGTGTTTGTTTGTGTGTCTGTGTTTGTTCCCCTAGCATTGCTTGACAACCGATGCTGGTGTGTTTACGTCCCCGTCACTTAGCGGTTCGGCAAAAAAGAGACCGATAGAATAAGTACTGGGCTTACAAAGAATAAGTCCTGAGTTCGAGTTGCTCGATTAAAGGCGGTGCTCCAGCATGGCCGCAGTCAAATGACTGAAACAAGTAAAAGAGAGAAAAAAAGAGATAGGCGTAGGAGTGGCTCTGTGGTAAGTAGCTTGCTTACGAACCACATGGTTCCGGGTTCAGTCCCACTGCGTGGCACCTTGGGCAAGTGTCTTCTACTATAGCCTCGGGCCGACCAAAGCCTTGTGAGTGGATTTGGTAGACGGAAACTGAAAGAAGCCTGTCGTATATATGTGTTTGTCCCCCCCCCCCTATCATCGTTTGACAACCGATGCTGGTGTGTTTACGTCCCTGAAACTTAGCGGTTCGGCAAAAGAGACTGATAGAATAAGTACTAGGCTTACAAAGAATAAGTCCTAGGGTTGATTTGCTCGACTAAAGGCGGTGCTCCAGCATGACCACAGTCAGATGACTGAAACAAATAAATGAGATAAATGAGAATGAGATATATATATATATATATATATATACATGCACAATTCTAAATGTTATGACAAAACAAGAGATATGAACAAGAATGATGAGACAAGTGGAAACTGGCAGTGAGCTGGGAGTTAGAGAAAACAAACAAAACTCTGTCTGCTTTGCATCCATGCTGATTTAGGTAACATCCCATATCACAGCATTTGAGCAAGAATCTTTTCACCAGTGTTTGGTTACTGGAATTTCATATGGAAACCTATTATATCTTTCTGTACTGCTTTGTTGGATCACTGTATTTTTGAGAATTTTGTTGACCATATCACTCCTAGTACTTACTTCATCAATCTCTGTGTGTCAAATCACTAAATTATAAGGCATATGAGGACACAAAAGACTGGATTTGAAACAGAGATACAGAAACGACAACACAGACATACAAAGTAGATATAGAAACATGTCAAATTTATCTATTTCATTGTAGATTGGAAAAAAAAAACAAGGAACAACTTTAATCAATTTTCAGTCCTTCTTGAAGCTCCATCAGAGGTGTCTGTACACTTTGGTTAATCTCAGAGAAACAAAAAGACAATCTATTTATATGCACATCAAATCTAATAGCTCTACTTCTCTGGAGCTACTAATTTGAATGTTATAAGTGTTTAAAACTTTTTTTAGTATTAGAATCCTGTCAACAGGGGATCTAATCCTATGTAGTAGATGTCAAATTTACTTATTTTTCTTTAAATTGAAAACTTATGAGCAGCCTTAATTTTTTAACCTTAGAGGTGGAGGGAGGGGTCTCATCAGCAGTGTTTATATTCCTTGACCAATCCCAGAAAAACAAGAAGCCAATCTGATTATATGCATATCAAATTTAGTAGCTCCAGGGAACTTGAGCTCCTTATTTGCATACTATAAGTACTCAACAGACCACATAGTATTCTCCATAATAGATCGCTAGCCACTACACATTCTTTATTTTCTTTCCTTTCTGTATTCCTTTCTGTGGAAGAGTGTAGGCTCGAAACATTAAAGACTTTTTCACTTCCTGGGCATTATACTAATACATCTGTTTGTTATCTACACCACCTGTCTTCGTCTTTTGTTTTTTTTTTGTGAATTCCCTCAACATAGTATCAAAGTATGATACAATATATGTAAACTTAGAAGACGTATAAACATATCAAATTTATCTAGTTTTCTATAAACTGAAAAACTAATGAACCTCCCTAAGGGATTTTCAATCCTTGCCAAAGACTCAGTGAAGTTTCTGTACTCAAATTCCATTCATAAGGTCTAGTGCAACCCAAGGTTCAAATAGAAGACACTTGCCCAAGCTCATTGAGATAAAAAAAAGTTCTAATTTTTAAGTATATTTACCACTACCTTTAGTGGCAAGACATTTTGCTAAATGACTTTTGACCAAATAATTAGTGTTTTGAAACCAGAAACCAACACAGGAAAGAAACTAGCTATTTTGAACCACCCACACCTTATACGAGGGAGTACCCAAAAGAAACCGGAAATTTGACAATATTATTTTATTCACTTAGTTTTACGTTTACACTTTTATCGCCTTCAAAATATTTTCCATTTGAAGCAATGTATCAGTCCAGGCACAGTTTCCACTATTCAAAGCAGTGCTGAAACTCATGCAAAGTGATGCCTTTTAATGCCTCCATCATTTTTTCTTTACCTCTTCTACACCTCCAAATTCTGTAGCACCAGCTTTTGTCACCAGTAATGACCTTTAAAAAATGGTCCAGATCAACTATCAGCTGTTCTTTCAGTTTACAATGTGCATTCAGTCATGACGGTTTTTGATCTCCCATGAGCAAACGAGGCACAAATTTTGCTGCAACTCTTTTCATTCACAATTCCTTGCTCAAAATTCATTGGCAGGAGCTCCAGAACACACCAGTCATATCAACGGGTTCATCAATTGTTTGATGATGATCCTCCAAGATTAGTTCATGAATTTTCGTGATGTTTTCATTCATTCAGAAGGTCGATGGTCATCCTGAACGAGGTTGGTCTTCAAGCAATAAATGACTATTCCAAAAGCAGGGACACACTTGTAAACTTTTGTTTTGCTCATGGCAGCATGAGCAAAACAACTATTTCGACTGCCATTTTCCCAGGCGAAAAGCAGAATTTCATGAAAGCATGTTATTCCTTTGTTTCAGCCATTGCAAAAATCAACGAACAAGGGAGAAACAGTGCAAAAACAAAGCATCACAACTTGGCAGTACGACTTCACTGGATGATGCTAGTTGACAGACTGATGCCTGAGGGTCACATCAAATGGTTCTCGTGATGGAAGCATGAACTACAATGGACTTGTCCCACAAAGAAGTTTCTGGCTACTTTTGGGCACCCCCTTATAGATGCCTTAACATTTCCATCTCAGACTAGAGTTGTCTCACTGCTGCCAGAGCTATTGCACTTTGATATTCTTGACTGTGGTCATTTTACATTATCTGCATTTCTATTCTCAATCTATAACAGATTATCCCCACTAAAGTTTTTTTTTCCTTTTTATTCAGAACTAACACCCTTCCAAAAATTTATAGGAGCTCTTGAATTTGAAAACACTTTCATTATTTCATCATCTCCTACAAAACAACTATCACAACTAGTATGTTCTCAAATGATAAGCTCAAAAATTTATACTATATCAGAACAGTTCCTTCTCATCTCAAGTGGAACAACAAACTATTTAACTATGACATCATTAGACATGGTTTTACTCTTAGTTTCTATTGTCATCTCAAGTTGTCATCTACCTATTTGCAAGAGATGTATCATGTTAAAATATAAATCAGCTTACAATTGCCTGTCATGTTTTGTGCATATACATGCTTGCACAATACACATATATTTCTTTCTTGATGCCTTTTGTAATCTCAAATACAATCTATTAAACATTATTACCTATTGGAGTTCATTGACACTTGTACTGGGTCATTCCATAAATAATGTGTTTTTATTTTATACTTCTTTTATTTTTCAAAATTTAGATAAACGAAGTTCATTTTTAATCTAAAATATACTCTCCTTCATTTTCTACAATGCTCTTCCATCTGTTTGGTAGACTTGCAAGGCTCCTGTTCCAAAATTCACTTGTCTATGATGAAAAATACTCCTTCAGTACTGTTTTAACCTTACCTACAGAATTAATACTTTTTCTGTCCAAATGAAGTCTGTGGAATAAAGGATAATCAGATGGAGCAATGTCCGGCGAATAGGATGTTTTTGTAACTACCATCGTTTATAAATGATTTAATGTGATATATAAGTGCTTATCAATTTTTTTCTATAAATGTGTGTGTGTAAATACGTATAGCCTTCGAAGATTGTGCTGAAGGAGTCCATACATGACACCAAGAAAACTTTTGAATCTCAAAAGACTGCGCCAAAAAGAAAGTTCTTATATGCAAATGTTTTTGACCTGTAAGCACATTTCCAGGAAATTAGCAAAAACTGACGAATCTGATTTCTGCAGGATGTACAGCACTGGGCCTTACAATAAATTTGAAGAAACTGTTCTGATGTACCAACTGTTTTCTCTAAGCTTTATGTGGAGGCTTCTGTGACTGCCTATGGACGAAGGTTAGAAGTTGTTACCAAATTCATATATTAAGGAATTACTCTCTTGATAATGAAATTTCGTATAGAACCAGCAAAGCTAGTAATGCCTTTCGTAGGCTTGACAAATGTCTCTCGTCTTGCCATAGTAAATCTATCCAAACTAAAATTAGGGTTTATAACACATGTGCTGTGCCATCATGGGTTGTATATCATAAGCATTTTGAAGCATTTGGAACCATTCCATCAATATTATCTTCGGAAAATTCTTGGGATAAATTGGATAATAGTGATCAGTGATGCAGAGGTACTTGAGAGTTGTAGTAGGAGTGTGAAATCGATCATTCTGCAAAGCCGTTTATGGTGGGGTGGACATCTGGAGAGAATCAATGATAAAAGACTTCCAAAGCAACTTTTATATGATGAGGTGGAAGATTGTAAATGGCCAGGACATAAACCCAAAATGAGGTTCAAAGACTACCTTACAATTGCTTTAACACAGACAGGAATTTCAGTTGTTAATTAGGAGAGACTGGCAAAAGACCAAAATGGATCGAGGAAAAGTGTGCACAATGGTTGTTGGAAGTTTGAAAGAGAGAGAATGGAGCATGAGAAGATCAAAAGAAGGCTTAGAAAGAATGAACCAATAGAAAATGAAGGAGTGTTGTTTTTTAACATGTTTGATTTGTAGGAGGAAACGCTTGAGCCATGCAGGCCTGGTCAGCCATCAGAGAGGTCACACCTTGTAAATTATGATATGGCAAATGTTCACAACAGAACATGTGCAGCCTGTGGAAAGGTATGCAGTTCAGCTGGAGGATTGAAAAGACATGTCAAAATACTTCATACTGTGACACCTAATCCTTCTGTCAACCAACACAACTGTGCTTTATGCAATAAAATGTGCAAATCTTTGGCAGGTTTCAAGAGTCATATAAGGCCCTCATATTGCATTATCATTGACTCATTTCATTGATTCTTTCTAGCAGTGGATTTGCTTGTATACAAGAAAGCAGCCGCTATATATATATATATTTCGTTTTGGGATTTGGTTTGCAAGATTCTTTATATGAGCTTGTGTGTTGAAGCATATTCTATTGTGTCTGGGGAGAGTCATTCTCTTTTGGTGCCTTATAATTTAACACACTCACTGGTAAAATTTCCATAGTTTTGAAAACTATTGAAAAGGTTGCAGGACGCAACAAAAATTTTTTTAAAATAAAAAAAGAAATAAGTGGAAATTTTACCAGTGAGTGTGTTAAATTATAAGGCACCAAAAGAGAATGACTCTCCCCAGACACAACAGTATATATATATATATATATATATGCATACACACAACATGCACACACACACACACACACATGCACACACACTCACACAAACTCATCAAGAGTGCTGGCTAATTTAAGAGATACTCCTGCTTTTGGATAACTCACTTTCATCAAAACTATGATAATCAATTCTTACATGTCCAAAAATAAAGTTATTCTATTTAGTCTTTTAAAATTATCTCTGTTTTACTAAACATCCTTCTGTCTATTAATACAAGTAACTTCTACTTGTCTAGCACTAAATTGATGCTACCTTTTATCAAAATTGTTTAAAATTAGCATATGTTTGTAACTGAATAACTGTCTTTCCATGAGTGATTGTTGTATGCTGGTTATTTAGATCATTATATCCTTATTTATAGAGCTTCATACCAGATTTTCTTCTGAAAATAACCAACATAGCTAACAATGCAGTTTCTTTTTAGAGAGACATTTCCACATAACTACTTGCAAGATTCTTAAATTCGCACTTTCTTGTATATCCTTTGTTTACTTTCAAATATTTTAATTTTGAATTGGCATCTTGTATCAGTTATATTATTTTTCCCCTTAAAAAATGTAAGCTAAATGGGATTTAACTAACTATAGAAAAAAACTTATAATCATCTTAAAGTTTTGCAGTCAGAATTAGCTAAAAGGATTGAAGTAATTTTAGACACTTATTTAGAAATCACTCATGAAACAAACCAATAACTTTAATTACATCGCCATCATCATTGTCCTCACCGTCATCATTTAATGCTGGCATGAGTTGGGTCGTCCAACAGGAACCAACTGCAACAAGCTCCGGTGTCAGCTTTCGCATGGTTTCTATGGTTGGACACCCTTCTTAATGCCAGCCATTTTAAAGAGTGTATTGAATGTTGCTTGCTTTTCTTTTTTTTTTTTTTTTATCATGCAAGCACTAGTGAGGTTACTAAGCAACTCACAAAACGAATCCCCTTTCACTGAGTGGAGGTGTAGTATTGAGCAGGTAACAAGTGTCTTGCTGAAGAGGAAATGCATGGCTTCCCCAATTTGAAAGAAAGCAAAAGATGGTAAAAAGCATACCCTCAAGTTGTGAGGTGAATATAAAAGAAAGGATAAATATATAGGATCAAAAAGGGTTAGTGGATGGATAGGTAAGTTCACAAGAGTCTGACAGATGGTTAGAGATGGGGATAGTGAATGGGACACACAAGTAGAGGTGTGGTCAATGATGAATACCAATAAAGTAATTTTATATATTAGTTTCACGTTTTCACACAAAGCTAGTAATTTTAGCAGATGGGGTAAGTGGATGACATTGACCCAGTGCTTGACTACTATTTATTTCATTGACTCCAAAAGAATGAAAGGTAAAGTTGACTACAGCATAATTTGAACTCAAAACATAAAGACAGTCAACGATTAGCCAGAGATGATTTTTAAAATGAGAATATCTTAAATAAATTCAACTGCTCCCACAAACGAGAATACTAAAAACAAACCTAACAGGAAAAAATAATCCAAAATCCTTGTCCGGTACCAGATCAATCCCAAAATCTATTAAGTCCATTCCAGTCACAAGGTCAAACATCCTTGAAAGTTTCATTCCAATCCATCCAGTGGTTCTTGAGATATCTTGTCCACTGGCAAACAGAGAAACAAACATGACTGAAAACAATACCTCCGCCTTTGTGAAGGCAGAGGTAACAATATGTTTATAGATTGATTATTAATCAGTATCTGAATGCTAAGACATGAGTTAGGTGGTTGTAGCCTAGCTTTGTACTGCTGGTTTGCCTGGAAGCAAGCTCCAATTGTGCATGCACTAAGTTCACTGCTGGGCTATAAACAATCTCCAATTATGCAATTATTCAGCTTTTGGCTGAGCTGGAAGTAAACTTTGATTGTATATATTTTAATTCTTCAGCTTGGCTGAAAGCAAACTTTGATTGTGTATATGAGAAATTCTAAATATAAGGAAAATGCTTTTTAAAATTTTTTTGGTATCTTCCAAGAAATTGTCATATTTTTTTTAATCCAAGGTGATAAACATATTTTACATACCTTTCATACATACCTTTCATTCATCTCTTATCAGCCATCAATCTCCTCTGACACTCTTGTGAGCTTTATCCACTTACCCTTCCCAATCTTCTGTCCCCATTCTTTCTTTTAAACATTCTTTTATTCTTGAACTTGTTTCAGTCATTTTCGACTGCAGCCATGCTGGAGCACTGCCTTAAAGGGTTTTAGTCAAAGAAATCAGCCCCAGGATTTATTCTTTGTAAGCCTAGTACTTATTCTATCCGTCTCTTTGCTTAACCACTAAGTTACTGAACCACTAAGCAAAAACACACCAGCATTGATTATCAAGCGATGGCAGGGGGTCAAGCACAGGCACACACACACACATATATATACATACGATGGGCTTCTTTCAGTTTCCATCTACCAACTCCACTCACTAGGCTTTGGTTGGCCCAAGACCATTGTAGAAGACACGTGCCCATGGTTCCAAACAGTGAGACTGAAGCCGGAACCATGTGGTTGGGAAGCAAGCATCTTACAACACAGAAACATCTACATCTACATCTTGTATCTTGAAAATATGTCCTGAACCTCATCACCACCATCCTTGGCTCTCTTTCTAGTTACTCTCATCCATCTTCATATAACATGGGATAACCATGTATCTCTTCCACAGCATAATTTAATCTCCCAACATGTGATGTAAAGCTGCCTCTTTTTCCAATACACTTCACTCAGTTATGGTTTTCTTTTTAGTCTTATGATTTACATAGTAACCCTATTTGTGGTTGTTCCACAAAAAGCATCCAGTACACCATGTAAAGTGGTTGGCAATACACAAAAGCCACCAGTCATAGAAACTGTCAAAGTAGACCCTGGAGCTTGTTACAGTCTGCTGACTCTGGTTCCTGTTGAGCCATCCAACTCATGTCAGTAATGTGGATGATGACGATGATGATGGTGGCAACAGCAGTGGTGATGGTGTTGGCAGCATGTCTATCCACTCTTTTTTGTTTCTAGACTATGATCCAATGTATCTATTTTATTTTTTATGATAGAAAGGTGTGTTCAGAGAGAGATTTTACTATATATTTTTCATAACTGCTCTCTCTCTCTCTTTCTCTCATTCAAAGGCCTGTCCTTGTCATATTGTGGTATATGGATTTAGCTTGAGTGTACATGTGTCTGTGGAATACACAGCCACTTACAGATTAATGTCTGAAGCAGGAATTCAGTTGGTCAGATAACTGCATACTCATTGCTGAAAGCAACGAAGTGTCCACAATACCAATGGGTGGGGATGATGATAATGAAGATGTGACAGTATGATGGCATGATGACAATGAAGCTGTTGTTTAGCCATTGGTCATCGATTATTGGGTGGACATATTACTAAAGGCATTTCAACTATGGCTATTCCATCTATTTTTCAGGAATGTTGAACCTAGGATGATATTATGCCTGCGTTCTTTCATTCTTAAGACAACAAAATGTGATTTCAAAGAAATTTGGTAGGCATTTCTAGCAGGTTGATTGACCATATTGAGTCCCTCCATGTAGTTAAAAAATGATTAAAATTGAAAGCTGTTAGTGGGAGGCAAAAAAGAAGTAAAGAAAGGATGGATGGAAGATGAATGGCAGTTATTTTGTAGCTCCTGATGGGTTCTGAATGAGCAGACCTGTGAGGAAAGGCATTCCAGCTGCGACCATTCCATCTTTATTTCAGGTCTAGGATTGTGTTCTTTACTTTTATATATTTAGTTAGTTAGTTTTGAAGTGTGATTTTTAGGGAGATATGGCTGCTATTTCTGCTGGGCAAGCGACCATGTAAAGTCTTCCCTCATGGGTTTCATTTCATGAATGAAAATAGATGAGTGGAGTAGAGGGGTAGCAGGTAAATGAGACTGAATAGAAAGATGAGGATGGAGTGTGTGTAAGGTGGGAGGTTGTAGGAATAAAGGCTACTATATTAGGGAGGAAGGAAATGCTGCAGAAGTAAATTATAAAGGCTGGAGAGTGAGAGGTGGGTGGAAAAAAGGTGGGGACAGAAGATAAATGGAATGGGGTGGCAAAGAATAGGGTGGATCAAAATTTAAGAGTAGCCATTTAAGGTGCTGAAAATAAAATAGTAATAATAAATATTAAAAAGAAAGGGGATGAGGAAGGCGGAGAGAAAGTGGAGAACAAATAGAATATGAATGGAGCTGGGATGAAATTTATGGATAGAATCTGGGGAAACAAAAAAAAAAGGGAAAAAGAAAAGAATAAAATGTAGAAAAGCAAGGAGAAAAAGAAAGCAGAGAGAAAGGAAAGAAATACTAATGGCAAGGAAATAGCAACAGTGGTGGTTGTGGTGGTGGTGGTGGTGGTGGTGGTGGTAGTGGTGATGGTGCTGCTGCTGCTGGTTTTTGCGGTGCTGGTAGTGGTTGTTATGGTAGTATTCTTTTCTACTATAAGCACAAGGCCCAAAATTTTGGGGTAAGGGACCAGTCAATTAGATCGACCCAAGTACACAACTGGTACTTAATTTATCAACTCCTAAAGGATGAAAGGCAAAGTCGACCTCAGTGGAATTTAAACTCAGAACCATAAAGACAGATGAAATGCCACTAAGCATTTCGCCTGGCATGCTAATGTTTCTTATTTCTTTATTGCCCACAAGGGGCTAAACATAGAGGGGACAAACAAGGACAGAGAAAGTGATTAAGTCGATTATATCGACCCCAGTGCGTAACTGGTACTTAATTTATCGCCCCCAAAAGATGAAAGGCAAAGTCGACCTCAGTGGAATTTAAACTCAGAACCATAAAGACAGATGAAATGCCACTAAGCATTTCGCCTGGCATGCTAACGTTTCTGCCAACTCGCTGCCTTGTAGTTATGATGGTATTGTTTGTTATGGTGGTTTGTAGATGTGACAGTGATAGAGTGAGAGAATGCAGAGGGATTTGTTGTTGATGTTGTTGCTGTGTAGTAAAGGTCAGCTCTCATCAAGTGAACCTACGGTCAAAGTATTTCTGAATGTGACCAACTGATGTGACCATCTCTTCCCATCTTTCTTTCAGACACTGAATCTTAGATGCATTTTCCTTTCTTTTTATTTTTTTTTGAAAACTGTAGATTTTGACTTCAGGGATACTTGATTGCTATTTCTAGCTGCTTCATAATTTCCTAGAGATTTATTTCTTTATTAACTTAGGCTCCATCTGTTGCACTAGTTTTATCAATAACGATGGTTGCAATTGTCTGTGAGTTAGGCACATTATGGTCGTTACTCTATACTCTTAGGTCAGGATCTATAAAGTGTATCTATGTTATGCTTTGATTTTTATTAGAAATTAATGACTTGTAGGCACACAATATTTCGTTACACAACCATAATATGCTACAAAGTATATTAAACGTTTTTACAAGTCAATACTCTGTTCTACTGTGTTAACAATGCCTTTAAATCACATATTAAGGTCATCTCTACAGATTTTCTATAGAAATAACATCATAATGAAATCATTGCTGGCTATAATTTCTATAGAGAATCTGTAGAGATAAAGGACCCAACACTCAGACAAATACAAGAGTGCATCCTCATAAAGGAAACATCCCCAGTACTAAATAGGAAATATACGTTGTAGATAACCACACCCCCATACCCACAGTTTGTATTTATATACAGGTAGAACAGTTAGTGGGCTATTGTGTAGATGTATGTATGTATGTATGTGTGTGTGTGTGTGTATGCACATATACGTAGGCATATGAATATGAAAGTAAACAGATAGACATACAGACGGATAGGTACATAGGTAATATGAACAGACAAGCACACACATATGCAAATGAAGACTGAAACACATGACCATATACGCACACACTTCACTTCACACAAGGACACATATGGAGACACACGTCCACACATATGGAAATACACATCCATACATACAGACACAGTACATAGTCACAAAAACCCATACACACACATGCACATGCACAGACACACTCAAACATGCACACACAAGGAGACAGGTACATACACACATGCAAACACACATAAAAATACACAAACGCACAAACACATGAATATGTAGAATACATACATATATACATATGCATACACACATACATACATACACTTACACAAACACACTGACCCACACACATGTGCACAAACAAACAAAAAAGAACACAGCTTGAATAACGGACAGAGTCAACAACTATTGAAAAGGTTGCGAGACACAACGAAAATTTTAGAAAAATAAATAAGTAAATGAGTGGAAATTTTACCGGTGAGTGTGTTAAATCATAAGGCGCAAAAAGAAAATGACTCTCCCCAGACACAACAGAACCTTAAAATGTTTATTTAAAAATTCCAAACAAGATCAGAAGCCTCTTAGTGTAAGTGACTATGAAGGAGAAATTAAGATGAAAGGAATGAATTTACTTTAGACTTGAAAGATTTCAGGCCATTAGACGGAGAGGGTATGTAGCCTATTAATAAAGTTCAATCTACAAGTCTACATGTTTCATCATTTCAGATATGCCACACCTCCACCTAACTGAAGACTATTTAAGTAAAGGTTAATCATAAGGGACACAATGTGACAATCTGTACATGTTATACTCTATACATTGTCCAGTTCTCTGTAAACTTGCTACTGCTGCTGCAACTGCTGTTGTTGTTGTTAAGCAACAAGATGAGTAAGGGTGATTAGGTGATGGTCTAGGGCTTAGGGGCGGGAGACCCCAGACCTTGGAAAAAAGAAACTTTGGTCGTCTTGTAGTCGAGGGCTCTTCGTTGATGCCCGACACCACTGGGAGGTGGCCCTCGAAGTCGCTAGGAATGGAGATCTCCAGGTCCAAATTCTTGAACAGCTCTGCTGCTGCTGTTGTTGTTCTTGTTTACCTCTGATCAGTTTTGATCCAGTAGGCTTACTATCAAATCTATTTCACCCATGACTGCCTCATATTTTTAATCAGATGAAGGATGCATTATTCAATATGTCTCTGCCTTCCATAAAACAAAAGTGTACAGTCTGAGGGAGATTTGGTTTCTATTTCTAGCAGTTTGACTAATTTTATAGTGGTGACCTTACATTGCTGTTTTGTAGCCTCAGATCAGCCCTGATTTTGATCTATGACCAAAAGTCTTCCAACCATTACAATCTAGTCTTTTTGTATAGGTAAGACTACATTGTCTGTTGTAATCTTAGATATGCAGTCCTTCATTTTTAAAGACAGCAGAGTATGATTTGAGAGTGATATGGCAGCTATTTTTTGCAGGTTGTGTGACCTCCTAAAGACTCTCTTATTGGCTCACATGTGGTAGCTACAACAGAGCCAGGTATTGTATACTTGGTCACTGCCTCCCTTGTATAATGTTTGTCCTAATGGTACTCTATTCACTTATATATGTAGAATTTTCATTTATAATTACTTGAGCACTGATGCTGTGTTCCACCACATGTACACAATAGAATTTTCACACACCCTATCCCAACAAACCAAGCTACACACCCCTTTCCTCAAACTGTTTCTCTTCACTTTCCCACATTTCCTCTTCATTCACCATGATTATCTCCCACTCCCTAATCCAGTTTTCACTGCCCTGCTTGCTGTATCAGTGCTTCCCCAGTTCCCTCCCCCTCTACATGCCCAGATTCTCACCAGTCACAGCATTCTCCACTCCCACTTCTTGCTTGCAACTTCTTGGCAATACCCTGCCGGTACCTGCCACCATTCATCTCTCTCTTCCTTACTCTACCATCTCTATGCTCTGATCCCCTATTCCTTGCAAGTATACCCTGGTACATGCTACCATCTCTCTCCAGCACTTGCTGTCTCCTACTCTCTCTCTCTCTCTTTCCCTTGCTCTTCCCTCTGACTGAGTAATTATGTATCTCTTCTATTTGTCTCTGCCCTCATTCTCTTGTACCCTCTCTCACCCCTTCTCTTACTTGTATCTCCTTTGCAACAGCACACATCTTTATTGTTAACTCCGCCTCCCTCTCTAAGTAACCATGTCCCTCCTCTTTAGCAACACACCTGTTTCTGCCCTCATTCTTGTTAACTCTCGCTCTCTTTCTCTCCTCTTCATCTCCCTCTCTTCCTCTCTCTCTCCTCCTCTCTCTCTTCCTCTATCTCTCTTTCCCTTTCTCGGGCTGGGTAACCATGTACATCCTCTACAACAAGACATCTGTTTCTGTCTCTCTGTCACACTCTAACTTTTCATTACATCTCTGCCAATGTCCCCCTCGCCTCTCAAAGATTCCTTGTCTTGCAAAAGTTACTTGGTGACCCTGCCAGTGCTGTGCCACTTAAAAAGCTCCCAGTCAAAATTTTTAAATAGTTGGCATTTGGAAAGACATCCAGCTGTAAAAACCATGCCAAAACTGACCTGGTCTTTGCTGGTCTCACATAAAAAATCACTCTAACCACTCAGGGGAGTCATTGGTGTTAGGAAGGGTATCCAACCGTAAAAATCATGCCAAAACAGACACAGAAGCATAATGCAGGTGCCTGCCTAGCTAGTTCCTGTCAAACCATCCAACACATGACAGCATGGTGGGAGGACATTAAACGACAATGATGATGATGATGATGATGATGGTCGTCCTCGTCGTCCTCGTCGTCGTCGTCGTCGTCGTCGTCGTCGTCGTCATCATCATCATCATCATCATCACCACCACCACCACACCACCACCACCACCACCACCACCAACCACCACCACCACCATCATCATCATCATCATCATCATCATCATCATCATCATCATCATCCCCCCCCATTCTTTTGTGTAGCATGTTATATATTCAGGACTCAGTTAACTAGTATTGTAATCCTTTCCAGGATGTTTATGTGAAACTTTGGAGAGATTTGGGTGCTATTTCTACCAGATCAAATAATCATTTAATCACATCTGGTTTCATTTAGTAATAGTATTGTTGTTACCATTGTTGTTGTTGTTGCTGGCAGTGGCGGCGGTGGTGGTGGTGGTGTGGTGGTGGTGGTGATTGTGGTGGTGGTGGTGAGATGGTGTTTATCTCTTTAAGATCTAAACTAGTAGATCTATGATTAAAAGAACAGTTCTATGTCCAACCCATTTCTTTTTGAAACATAGAGTACAGAGTGTGCCCTCACTTTTCAAAGATGACTGACTTCAATTTAGGCAGTTTTGGATGGCTTTTTTAGCATTTCTATTGACCACTTAGAGTTAAACTTACTGAATTGTTGTTGTTGTTGTTGTTGTTGTAGTTGATGATGATGTTATTGTTGTTGATGTTGCTTTTTGTTATTGTTGTTTACTCTTGGATCAGCTCTGATTAAACAGACTAATGATCAAAGATATTCCATTCATGACTGCCCCATCTTCTATGTCTAAGACTACATTATCCAGTATGCCCTCTTGTAAGCCGATAGGGTGTGGCTTGAGGGTGATTTGGTTCTTGGTGGTTGTGGTAGAGGTGGTGACTTCATTTATATTCTGAATACAAATCCTTTAAGCTTAGACTTTACCTTTCATCTATGAATGGTGGGGAAGGCAATAAAGTTAGCAGCAATGTGCTGGGACAGTTTCAATTGACTATATTTTTCACCCGAACAAAACTTGACCTTGTTCCTAGCCAAAAGAAATCCCTATTTATGAATGTGATTATGATTTAGGGGTTGTGTTATGAATAACTGTGATTTCAACACTGTGAGCCATTGTTTTGATAGTTAGTTTATTCATTCAGTTCAGCATTCCACCAACCAGCTGCTTTCCTTTGGTACATAATTTACAGCCTGCCAAAGGCTGTGCATGGTAGAATTAAATGCCTTGTCCGGTGACACATCATAGTTTTAGTAATGGAGTATGAATTCCTGTCCACACAACCTTTCGGACTTCACAATGTTATTGCAATAAAAACAATTCTGATTTGCCTAAAGCTTGTGGAATTTGGCTGCAAGCTAAAATATTGGATCAAATATAACTAGACAGGAATGGCAGCAGCAGTAATAATGGTAATTACAGTTGTTGCTGTTGTTGTCGTTTGGTGAATAGTCTAAATTGACTGTAACTAAGTAGTTTTGTAGCGTAGAACTGTGCTAGTTCCTAATTCTTAATAGGGACAGTTGTGGTGAGTGGGGTAAAATTCACAAACTCACCATGACCAACATGGTTCAGATTTTGATGTTGTTTATTTGTGATATCGATTAAACAGAGCAGCTGATACCTTTCATCATTAGCAATGTCTTCACATACTTGCTGAATGAAAGATAAAAAAATACAACTTGTTTTTATCTTTAAAAAAGGATTTGTAGAAAATTAGTTATTGCTGAGAAAATTTATTACAACAAATACTACATAAAAGGTTTCAAAGTCAATCTTTGTTGATGTGTCACTAATAATAATTTCTAAAGAAGGTACAAGGCCATAAATTTTGTGGGGATGGGTTAGCTGATTAAATCAATTCAAGTACTTGGATATTACTTTATTTTATTAATGTTAGAAGCATGAAAGGCAAGGTCAACCTCAACCGGATTTGAACTCAGAACATGAAAACCCAGAACAAATAATTGCAAGGTATTTCATCTGTTGCTCCAGTGATTCTATCAGACCATTCTCTCTATATGTGTCAGTAATGATAATATTTCCTTATATAGGTTACAAATATAAGATGTGTGTGGTAACAATCAAACCAATTTCTTGACCATTATTTTATCAATTTTATCAAAGAGGAATGACAGATAAATTTGAACTTGGTGAGATTTGAAGTAAGAATATGAAGATCCACAACTAAATGAAGCAAGGCATATTGTCTGTCGTCACTCTGCTATTTCTACTAATTAAATTAATTTAAGATGAAGTTGGCACTACTTTTTTCCTTTGCATATGAAATGAAAAGATGTATTAGAAATTTTGAAATTAGATATAAAGCTACAAATTTTGGAGAAGTGATTGAAAAGAGGTTGATTTAATCATCCCCAACATATCAGTAGAGCTTATTACTATTGGAAGAACAGAAAGCAAAGTAGATTTGGTGTGATTTGTGCTCAGAACATAAAGCAATATAAATATATGTCATAAGTTATCAATTTAAAATTTTTTCCTCAAATTACTATTAGAAATACTCATATTAGTGTTTAACAGTGGCACAAGCCTACATATTTGCAGGAAATGTGTATTTGGGTTAATCAATTTCTGCCCTTTACCAGTTCTTAGCTCCATTAAATTTGGCAGTATGAAGGGCAAAGTTTACTGTAACAAGATTTGAAACATGGATGAAAATACTACAAGGCATTTATTTTTTCATATGCTCTAATGATTCAGCTAATTTGCCTGATAACTATACTAATATCAAAACTGCTTAAATGCAAGAATACATATACTATTGATGTGTTGAATCTCTTTCTTTAGTCCAACATGATATGGTTTCTTCTCTAGAATCAGATACACATGTCAAGCACACTTTGGTGTTCTTATCATAGAATTTGTTGAAACTTGATCAAAAAACTTAAACATACATTGCAATATAATGAAATAATTATATAAAATCGCTTTACTTTCAGTAATGACCCAAATGTGCCCACTTCTTTTTTTTTTATCATTATGTTGAGTGGGTCACCTAGTATTAGATGTTTTGGCAATGGATACTGCAAGTAATGTGATTATATACAAACCACTATACCTCTAGTATCTTGACATCCTAGCAACACAATACTTGTCACACTTTCTGGCAGCAGATCAGCATAAACTTGATGGTATGGGAGTAGTAAAGATGCCTTAATCTATTCAGCAGTACAAATTTCTGCCTTTTTTGACTATAAACGCTAAGACAAATTAGATGTAACAAATCATATGCAAAAACTATTTATGCTAATCAAGAAAAAACATCAACACATACAACATCGACCGAAAGAAAGTGTGTGTATATATATATATATATATATATAATTGAAAAACAATCATGATTTGTTTAAATGCTAAAAATAAGTGGAAGTTCAGGTTTAACAGCTCCTGTTAGCTCATACTTTCCAGGCAAACAAGAAAGATGGAAAAAAGATTGCCAAAGTACATATATGAAATAATCAGTCATTTTGTATATCTGTAACAAACCCATAAAAGATAGCAAACAATGCAAGTTAGTAGTAACTATTGTACAGCTATTAGGATAACAAAGCAAAATCAAAAATTAAAAGAAAAAAAACCATGTTCCTATTCTATTTACAATGATGGAAAAAAAATCGCTGCTTTTTTTTTTTTTCCATACAAAATGTAATATAATTTATCTGTGGTGAAAATATGCTTATCAATTCTCATCTGCAGACACAAAATATGAATAATGGATAGTTCGCAATACTTATGAAATCAACCATCTTGTTTGAAATAATACATTTGAGACAAAACACTTCAAATATTATATTTTCTTGCACACTCTTATCAGATATTACATTTTCTCAGTCTATAGTTATAGTTTTTACTGGACTAAAAACAGAAATATAATCATGCTACACAAATATTCTGTCAATATTACTCTATAGAAAGAATACTTCTCTGCTGAAATAACACCATATCATCATTAGCTGATGTGTGCTTTCACATTTTCTCTCCTCACTGAAGTTTAGCAGTTATGGTGTTTTCTTTTGCTTTATATAGTTGAACGCCATTGATAATAAAAACTTAGAGTATATTTACAAAATAATCTATGTTATGCTTTATTCTGATAATGTAGCACATTCTTGAGCTGTGGTTTTTCAACAATGAGCTACAGACTTTTAAAAATATAATTTAAGCTTGTCATAAAAACTTTACTCTTGCTTGAATCTCTTGACACATAACTATGAGGATGATGATGATGATGATGATGATACTCCTCCCTCTCCCTTTCTCATCTTCATCATCATCATTTAATGGATTTGTTTTAAATCTATGAAAAATATCATTTATCAATTCTTACCTTGTAATCTGAATTCTACTGCTTTAAAAAAAATCATTTTTCAGAAAAGTAATATTTACAATAGTTTTGAAAGGAATTAATGATCACTTTGAGGATGTAGAATGTAGTCAGCATTTTTAGAATTGAGGGATATACTGCAGATGATCTCTTTTGCTTAAGTGGTATGCATCAATTAGAACCATGTGTACATTGTTGGTATTCTGTTTTGCTTCCTTGTGAGCTATTGAAAATAAGAATTCATATAGTTTTACATTTATTAAAACTATATAGTCTCCTATTCCTTGTTTCATAATCAATAACTTCTGGAAAAGTTTTCTAAATTTCACTGAAATAAAATTCCACAGGAAAAAAATTGTAAAACAAATAAATGTTCACATTTGTAATGTGAAATTGCTGCTGACCATTTTGTTTGGAAGTTGAAATTTAAATACAACATATATTAAAAGGTTTCTTCTTCCTAGCTCACCTTCAGTGATGTATTATGTTCTTGGAAAAGACAAATAACTCTTTAAAAAGAACCAGTTTATGTAGATGCAAATAGGAATCTTGGTCAATTCATGCTTACTGAATCATCGCAAACTTGAAAACTGATCTCTCGTACTACCATTAAGTGCTTAAAACTGTAAGCTCTGCTAATTCATTGTTATAAGCAGTAGGACTTTATTATCTTATAGTGCTGTATTCAAATTTTCCTATGTGAGTCATTTGTAGATTGACAGACTCCTGCATATAGCATATATGAACAAGGTCTTTGTACTCCACCCAAAGCATTATTAGATTCTTCCAGTACTGTCTCATGTATTAATTTACTTGTGTTTTAATAATTTTATTCGGTTATATTTAGTATACGTTGATGGATTGTGATCTTTAGTTATGTTTATCCATTTCTTCCAGTCTACAAAGTTATGAATGCACAATTGCAGGAATTCAGGTACCATGCTAATGCACAGCTAATAAATGTATTTTACAGGTGCATGCCCTCTCACTAATAACCAATTAATTATTGATCTCTAGCATTGGCACAAGGCAGTCAGTTAGTTATTAACTATCATGTAGTGTCACTTTAGACAGAAAAAATATTAATAGAATTATGGATAGGCTTTTACATGAAGGCCTTTTATCATATATATATAATGTATTTTGAATTTATAATTTGTTTATGTAATTTGTCCTGTATAATAAGTAGATTTCCTGCTGAAAGGAAATATGTATTAAGCGATTTCATTATGCTGTCATGGATTCTGACATTTTAAAAGGAAAAAAAACCTGGTGAATAATTTAGATACTTCAAAGTTTCATTAGATATCTCTTAACAAATATCTCAAGATCAAACAATGTAACATTTTTAAAATCAGAATCAGCAAAATGTAACAAAATTAATTAATGTTCAACATTTGATACACCTACACATCATCTGTGTTGTTACTATATTAATATCAAAGAGTGATGGGTTAGCAGAATCGTTAGTATCAGATAAAATTTCTTGTGGTATTTAGTAACAGCCCTTTATATTCTGTGTTCAAACTTTGTTAAGGTCAGCTTTACTCTTTATTCTTCCAAGGTCAATAAAATAAGGCGCCAGTCAAGTACTGAGGCTGATTTAATCAACTACAATCTCTCTCAAAATATATATCCATGTTTGTGCAAAATGTTAAAAATCATATTAATGCCAAAGCTACTCAATGAAATATTGAAGATTAGCATTTTGTTTTATTTTAGAGTTGTTACTGTCTTTGCCTACTGAGAGAGAAGCACAAACTTAAATGTTGAAAGCATGGTGATTGCACTATAATGATTAAACAAAGAATATTGTTCAACATATTATTTGAAGTTAACCTAGTTGAAAGTATGTACTGACAGAAGTTTGTAACTTGGTGGTGGTAGGTATTAGAATAGACAGAAGAGCATTCATCTGTTAAATGTTTACTATATTTGTTCCATAAAAAAATCCACTTAATCTAAAATTTTATTTCAAATATTTGAATTTTTGAAATGATTCATCCATGAATTCATTGCAGAGTAGCCTGACAGAACTAGAACCCTTCAGAAGAAAAATGAAAATAAATAAACAAATGATAAATAACTGAATGGAAAATCTCCTTATATCTCTTCTGAAATACCACTCACCAGATATTCAGATATTTGTCTTGCAATGGAAGTTTCTTATTTATTTTGAAACTATTGAAATGTTTGATGGAAGAATAAGTGACAGATTAATCTCCTTCAAACAGGACAACATCCATAAAGCAATGGATATCTTAATGCACTAAAATCTTAAAATCTCATTATCAGCCTTTCTTTCAAGCTGTTGAATTACTGCAGGAATCTATGAATAGCTTCGTAAGAAATAATTTTATTAAATGGTTGAAGCTGAGAAATAAATTCAACATAAATAAAAGTTTTAAAAGGGGGAAAAAAAATCTGACTTAAGTGTTTGGTGGAGATTATTTCACTTTCTAACTTAGCTTCTAGTCATTGATTCCCATTTGCCATCTTGGCTGAGATAAGCATGTCATTCCAACTATGAAACATTCAACTTGAAGTTACATATGTGGGTGTGTGTGTGTGCATACAATATGTATATACACACACACGCTTATATACACAATATGTATGCCGATATATATATATGTGTATATATATATATATGTGTATATATATATATATATATATATATATATAATATATATATATATATATATTATATATATATATATACATATTTATATATATATATATATATTATATATATATATATATATATATATACATATATATATATATGTGCGTGTGTGTGTATATATATATATATATAACCTTGCCTCTGTTTCCTCTCTACCGTTCCTACTTTCTTTTTATCTCTCTCTTCTCCCCTTCTATTTCTCTCATACTCACCTATTCATAATGTCTAATTTTTAACCTGCTTGCTTGCTCCTATCAAGAAATTATAAAGGTGAAAGTCCTTTTGAGTTTGCAACTTAGCTTTGTTTTCTTCCACATATTTATTATTATAAAATGTATCCTATCTAAACATATGTGGGGAAATACATACTTGTATAATTATATATATGCATGCATAAGTATATATATATATATATATATATATATATATATAGTCAACCCAAACATGAACAAGCAAGAAAAAAACAACAACGTGAGGACGTGGAATAAGTACAGTGTTATTGGACACTCAGGAAAGGAAAAAAAAGAAAAAGGACTTCATGTTTCAAGCAGAGCTCTTTGTCAGAAATATAGAAAAAGTGCAAAGAAGGGAAGATGGAGTGCTCCATGTCATCAAAAATGATGGCTAATTGTAGTATTTTATATATAAATAAGTTACAAAACCAAGATTTTGGTTTAATAATTCTTTTATTACTAAATTTTTGGTGAAAAATCTATCTGCAACTAACATTCTTTGACTGCTTGTTTCCTTCAAAAGAATTTTCAAGTTTTTCTTCCTTCTTGTCTGACTTAAGGCTGCATAAAGCTGGCCGTAACTAAATAGAGGAGCTGGTAAGTAAATACCAAATACACAAAGTTGAAACACTGTTTGATTTTTCTTTTCAGTGTTGAATGCTCACCATCCACTTCCATTGCACACACACACACAAACATTCACATACCTCCCTTTTACATACATACACATAAACTCACATAGAGCTGAAGCGCTGTTTGATTTATCATTATCCCCGTACAGTTTCCATTATCCCACTATGAAGTTTGCCATCACTCCTTCCTTCTTTATTCATCTATCACTCCTTCTTTTCTCATTCATACTTCGTGATGGAAAGCACAAGAGTACTATTATAGTAGATAAGGTACAAAACAAAGTTTTTAGTTTAATAATTCTTTTACTACCAAACTTGTGAAAAATCTATCAGCAACTAACATCCTTTGACTGCTTGTTTCTTTCAAAAGAATTTTCAAGTTTTCCTTCCTTCTCGTCCGACTTAAGGCCACATAAAGCTGGCCGTGACTACAAACAAGAGCTGTTAAGTAAATACCAGATACACAAAGTTGAAACGCTGTTTGATTTTTTTTCAGCATTGAATATTAACCATCCCACTTCCTTTGTGCACACAAGTGCAAACACACACGCAGAAACACACACACATTCACATACCCCCTTTTACATACACACACATATATTCACACAGAGTTGAAACACTGTTTGATTTATTTTTTTCAGCATACAATTTTCATCATCCTACACCCAAGTAAGACATAACCCCTTCCTTCCTTATTCATCTATGACCCCTTCTTTTCTCATTCATAAACACAAGAGTATTATTATTGTAGATTATCTCGGTAGCCATGGGAGCTATGAAAAAAATACAAAGCCCAGCAATACCACCAGATCATTCTACACATCCGTGTAATTTTTCACACAATTCCACCCAGCTGTTTGACCGTGAATCCCAAGACAAGAAAATATACAAGAAACAATCATCCCTGTCAAATTTGTAGGTATAGATGCACACACTCACACACGTATGTAACTATATATGTGTCTATCTATCATTGTTACCATGTCATCATTATCTTCATGTTATTATTGTCGCTCTTCATATTGTTGCAGAATTCATGTAGTATTTCTGAAACCTTCACTTCATATTTATACATGAAATCTTTATATATAAAAGTCAAGTTGTGTGTCTGTCTCCTACGATTTAGATTCCTAACTACTCCTACATTTTGCGGTGCAGTGTAACCAAAAGTGGGTATCTTATAGTCGTGATTCATATCGAGCCCTTCTGGGTATTAGCGCGTGTCTATGATGAGTCTACGATTTTAAAAATAATTTACCATCATTTTTTTCCATTTTAATGCATTTTTTTCGCTAAGGGAAGTAACTCTCTAAAAATGTCTACGACGAGTCAACGATTTAAATAAAAATTTACCATCATTTTTTTCCCATTTTTAATGCATTTTTTTGCTATTTTTTGGTTATAACTCTCTAAAAATGCTTATATAGTTATTTCCCTTACAAACCCGAGCAACGCAGAGCGATACTGCTAGTTTTATATAAAATTGCATTGCTATATTGTTGTGCTTTGCATGATGATGGATTGGCAAAAATAGATAAGACAACAAATAGTATATCTTATGTTTGATCCAGTTTTTTTTATATTCAGACTTCAATTCTTCTCAAAATCAATTTCGCCCTTCATCCTTTTCTGGTCTGTTAAATAAAGTAGTAACCAAAAAGACTTTTCTTTTTATCATGTTTTTATCAGTTTCATGCGTTTCTACAGCATACTATGTGCCCATCCATGTTTATGACAAGCATACAGCATTGTCTTTGTTAGTGGGGATGGCTGTGGAATTATGCTTATATACAATGTGTTTTACTTTGTGGTAATGCTTGTTTTGTTGTATCTTATATCACATTAATGTTTAATCCATTTACCACAATATGTGGTACATGGATTGCATTATTTTTCTGGGTAGTGTTTTGTATTTCATATGTGTTATATGAGCCAAAAAATGGAAAAAGTAACTGGGAAGAGTAATCTTTTCTAAATGATATAAAGGAAATATATATCGACTTACCTTGTTGCAAGTCTTCCTCTAAAGAATGTTCTGTTTGAAGAATTCTATCTCTTATCAGGCAACATAAAATGTGGCCAGCAGTCATGGGAGTTCAATATAAAACTAGCATCGATATAAGTGGAGGTGCAATGGCCCAGTGGTTAGGGCAGCGGACTCGCGGTCATAGGATCGCGGTTTCGATTCCCAGACCGGGCGTTGTGAGTGTTTATTGAGCGAAAACACCTAAAAGCTCCACGAGGCTCCGGCAGGGGATGGTGGAGATCCCTGCTGTACTCTTTCATCACAACTTTCTTTCACTCTTACTTCCTGTTTCTGTTGTACCTGTATTTCAAAGGGCTGGCCTTGTCACTCTCTGTGTCACGCTGAATATCCCCGAGAACTACGTTAAGGGTACACGTGTCTGTGGAGTGCTCAGCCACTTACACGTTAATTTCATGAGCAGGCTGTTCCATTGATTCGGATCAACCAGAACCCTCATCGTCGTAACCGACGGAGTGCTTCCATTCCAGCACCGATATATCTGCTGAAAGAAACTATCCTACAAAAACTATCTTAAAGAACTCAATATGGAATTAACTTCCTAGAAGCATATGCATTCTTATCACAGGGTATATATATATATATATATATACACTCAGACATACACATACATACAGACTCACTCACACACACACAACCATATGCAAAAAATCAGTATCATTTTATATTCCATAGATGAGTGGATGTGTCAGTGAAATTTAGTTTTGTAGATGGAAGTTAAAAAAGTGTTTAGTGTGGGGTTTTGAGGTGTGGAGATGATAGGTGGAGGAGAAACAGGTTCATTTTATATAGTACATTGAGATGTGTTATACATTCTGATAAGCCTTATGGAACCCATGCTTTTGATGATGTACATAGCCAAAATTAAAAACAAAGTGAGCTAAACATGCAGTATACTTCAAGTATCTGGACAATATATTCATCATAATGGATACAGTGCAAGAAAGCAACAAAATAAACAAAGAGCTAAAAAAACAGTTCCATGTTAAAATTCAACAGCCAGAACAATACTAATAAAATTCGTAGCTGTACAATAACATCTTTTTTATAAATGTTTATAAATAAATGTTCAGCAAATAAAATTACCTGTTTACACCAAGTACACAAGTATATGCTTACATAAATAAAAACAGGATTGGAGATAGCAAATGTCAACACTGATAAAAATGTCAGTAGTAATATTTCTAGATTCTTCTCCACAAAGTACTAGATAAAAAAAAAATCTACAGAATAAAACAAATAGAATTTAATAAGTTCTGTTCTAACAAATTAATATATCAAGCAATAAATTAATACAGCAAGAAATACAACTCTGCCGATATATAATTACCACATATATTAGAATACACAAGCCAAACTCAATGTGAAATAATCATCATAATAAATATCATCATTATCATTTATTTTCCTTCTTGCATGGTCTGGGTGAATTTTGTTGGGACAGATTTTCTATGGCCCAACGCCCTTCCTACTTTCAATCCTCACCTGTTTCTGAGGAATGTAATATTTTCCTATTGTCAGATGTTTTCATAGAAGACTGGAAGCAAAGCACACAGCTTACATGGCAATGACACTTGTCAAAGCAAGGAGACAATTACATACGTGTTCATGTACATATACACATGGCTGTTTTGTAGGAAGTTTACTTTCCAACCTTATGGTTCCAGGTTCAGTCCCACTGAGTGGCACCCTGGGCAAGTGTCTTTTACTGTACTCTTAGGCCAACTAAAGGCTTGTGAATGGATTTGGTTGATCGAAACTGAAAGAAGCCTGTTGCATATGTGTGTGTGTGTGTGTGTGTGTATGTACATGTGTGTGTCTGTCTGGCTTTGTGCTTGTGTTTGTCCTCCCACCAACTGACAATCGGTGTTGGTGTGTTTACATCCATGTAACTTAGAGATTCAGCAAAATAGACCGATAGAATTAAGTACCAAGCTTAAAAGAAAAATTAATACTGGGGTCAATTAGTTCGACTAAAATTCCTTATGGTGGTGCCCTAGCATGGCAACAGTCTAATGAATGAAACAAGTAAAATATATTTACATGATGAGCTTCTTTCTGCTAAATCCACCCACAAACAAGTCATTGGTTGACCCAGAGCTACATAGAAGACACTTGTCCAATGTGCTATGCAGTAGGAGTGAACGTGAAACCATGTGATCAGGATGCAAACTTCTTGTCACACAATTATGCCAGCACCTAATATATTAATTGAATGCATACCAACTATAGAATAAGTTCATACATTACAAAAAATCTTCATTAAACAGAACAGAAAATACATTATATTAAAGAAAAATTAATACAAATAATATACTGCTTAAAAACTAGAATTAAAAACCTTATCAACAACAAACTCCAAGCATGTAAAATCATGAACAAGGTACTAATGACCAACATAATTTATAGAATCTATCACAAATGTTAAAGTTATTAGTTTAATGATTCTAACTGTTACGTTAGTTATACTCTCTCTTATTAGCTCATTATGCACATTCAACAAGGAGTAACACAAATGAATACAAGTCAGGGGAACATTAGTAGAAAACACATTTATATTCTACCTACAGAATTATTCCCCACATAATAAGATGATTAATAATGGAAGAAATATCCATAATTCAACAAAATACTAAAATAAATACATACAACATTGTCACAAAGATAAATACTTGACAGATGACATAAGTGTACTGGTCAAAATCAAATTCTAGTAGTAACAACTCTACTGGTCATATTGAATTTTTTCCTACTATTAAGAAGTAGCAACCCATGCCAGCATTTCTCCATCCTAAAGATGAAACAATAAAGATCTACAAAAGTTAAAAGTCAACATACACTAGTCACAAACAAAAATAAGTACTTGATTAGTCAGGTATTTATGGTCAAAACTCAAATACCAGCAACAGTGTTCTTTACTACGAAGGTCTAATATAACCATTCTCAAATCTATATTTGCACTCGTATATGCAAACTTCTGTAATATTTTCAATGCAATAACCACAAAAGTTTTGATTTAAAAAAGAAATGTGTCCACATTTGCTGAAGTAAATTTTTTTATATCCAAATTTAAATAAAATAAAATTGTTTATTCATAACCAAACTTTGATAATCAATGTTTCTGGCAGGATAATATTATAGTTATTTAAATCATCTTAATTATAGTGCCAGCAAGGACTTTTTAAGAATAACATGAGTTCTAATTTTTACCATTCTTCCTGAACTGCTACAAATAGAGATTGAATATAGTTTTGGTTTCAGAAATAGTTGGCATAAATTTTTTCCATATGTTTCAGCTTTGGAGACTCTCCAAGTCATAACAAATCTCCATTTCTCGATTTTAGAGATACCCATCGCTTAATTTGAAAGAGTGAGAGTGAGCTTCATGTTACTACATGTCCTGTTTGGAAAGTATTGTTGTTGTGTACAAAGCATATAATGTGGCTTAATAAAACAGTCTCAGTGTAATCCTTCTAGAGTTGATAAAAGAAGCACACATTGGAGTATTATTGGGTTTAGAAAATCAAGTAAACCTCCTCTCAAAAGCATGTAGCAGATTTGTGCCCATGTTAGAAATCAGTTTTGTACAGTGGCACTTTCATTGTACACAACAATATACTTAACATTTTGTCAGATGATACTATTTTACAGATACCTTCAAATGGTATCATTATTAACAATATTTCATAAAATCAAGATTGTGGATTGGCAGAATATGTAAAGCAGCAGATACAATAACTTGCAGTATTTAGTCAATGACTTTAAATTCCTAGTTCAAATTCTTTCATGGTCAACTTTGTCTTAGTCCTGTCAGTGTCAATAATATTTGCTTTGATTTGATTAATTGTATCTTCCTCTCTCAAAATTCAATATTTCTTAAAATATTCATTTGGTTTTCTCTTGGTGTCAGAAAGGAAGATATCTTGATTCTTCAGTGAAATTAGTTTAGAAATTAAGTTTCTTTTTACCTTTTTTTTGTCTGCAGTTTAAAAACTGCATTTGTCAATTACACATTTTTGATTGATAGTATACCTTTCAAACAAAATTTCTATGATAAATTCTATCTTCTTGGGCAATCATTTGTAATAGTGGAATTGAATATATTTATACAAGTGGTCTTTGTCAAAAACATTAAGAATAACAGGTAAGTTGCTTTCCATCTGTAAGGGCCAGATCTTTTCCAACTTTCTTTTACCTTTTGAATTCAGAAAATTTTCCTTCTTTGTGAATGATCATTGCATAACATATATACAAACTCTAATTTGGTTATCCTTCTTTGTGTTCATGGCATCCCTGAATAATTTATTTCAGTAATTTGTTTTCTCAATATACAACGTATGTATAATATTTGATAAGTGCAGTGAAATATACACCACAACACAACAATACCACAATTATCTTTCACAAGTATAACTTAGTAGAATGTCACAGGTGGAGAGAAAATTGGCTACATTTTTACTGAGGAAGTTTAATAATACCAGAATATATCTAAATTTATTGTCTGCTATACTTTCCAGAATAATTAAGATAATATTAATCACAGGCTATTTGGTTTTTCTTTGCTGAACAGTTATTTATTATTGGCTTTAAAAATTTTCCTTGCACTATTTATGACTATTCTTTAAATATTTCATTAAACAATTCTATGTATAGTGGCTAAAATAATATTTATCATTCTTTCTTTTAGCTTCATTTTGAAAGTCCAGAAACACTGGTCTTCATCAGGAAAATCATTTTTTTAACATATCTCACCAAAGGAGGTTAACATTTGTTTACCTTCTATAATGGGATATATTAAGCTAAACCTACATAGACACCTTTTCTTACAAATCTAATTATATTAAATAAAAATTTGATAAATCTTATTAACAACACTGAATGAAAAGAAGTATATGAATTTTAAATCAAATTTAAGTGACAACAAAATCGAGGTCAAAGAACAAAATAAATAATAAACAAGAGGTATAAAATAAAACACACTTTCTCAGATTAAAAATAATTCCAAGACTACCATAATTAACTTATAAGAAGCCCTGGTGACTAAAATCCCATGACCATAGTAATTAAATTATAAGAAGAAGCCCTAATGTACCGGATATTTTTAAAGCCGAGAATTTTGCAGGTGTTCCTTTATTTTGATAAGATGCGTATGCATGTATTTTTCAATATTATAGAGTATAATTGATGTTAATGTTTTATTCATTGAAATTTGTGATGTAATTCACCTTCATTGTAATTGTACAATGTAATGAAAGTAAATGGAATTGAATATAATGCATATGCTTGAGCATATATAAATGTATAAATGAATAAGTGCCTGTAATAATATACTATATTATATATGTGTGTGTGTATATATATATATATATATATATATATATGTGTATGTATATATATATATATATATATATATATATATATATACATATATATATATATATATGTATATGTATGTATATATATGTATGTATGTACATGTGTACGAACGCCTATATACACACCTACATTCATACATCTATTTAAACACAGACAGACACACACATACATATACACATGAGTGTATGTTTGTGTGTGCATACATATATATGCATGCAATATGCATATCATTACCACTTATACATATCATATTTATATATTGGTTTTTGTATATATATAATAATACTGTAATTGTTCCACGTGTTGTTGTTTTTTTGTTTTCCCGTTTGGATTAAAATTATATATATATATATATATATATATATATATATATATATATATATATATATATATATATATATATTAGTTATTTTCATACATTTCTTTTTAATAAGTTTTCTGTCAGCCTATCTGATCACATAATCTAATATGTACCTTGTTATCAGCCTATCTACATATATGAGTATTTTGCTATTAGATTTTTGTATACTTTTAAATAAGTATAACAACAATTATTGAGTTAGGTGCCAGGTACAGGAGAATATATTATATCATTGTGCAGGGCTATCCTTGAAAAATGAATAAAATTAATATTTCAATATGAGAAAAAAAAAATTTGAATTATTATCAAAATATATTTTCTGGAAAATTCCATTGTTGGATAGAATTATATATTCATAAATTATTTTTCCCTGTTTACTCATAAACGTTAATATTAAGCATGAGCATTAATGGAGATATATTCAATAAATTTCAAATTTTATTTGTTTATTCATAATCTTTTTTAGTTCATGAAGATTTATGAAATAGGCATGATCCCCTTAAAACTAGGAACTTTCAGTAAGTAGGAAGTCTTGATATCCCTATCTTTCTCATCTGCATTGTTAACATAGGGGAAATTCTCATCAAACTAATGAGAGTCTATCCTAAACAGTATGATTCATGTCTAACACTAAGCTAATGTTGATGATGTTTTTTTTTTATTTATTGCTGGTTATCCCTGCTCAATTCTGCTTAACAAAACATATGCAACAAAGGTAGTAGAATGAATGAATGGTTAACAAATTATCCTTAGGTCCAGCACACCAGACATAAACTATCCAGCATGTCAGTTTATATTGATCCAACATTCTGTTCTAAAATTTAGAAGGTGGAATCGTTTTGTGATGTTATTGTTTTTCTTTAGACAAAAAATATAAAACAAAAATCTCTCTCAAAAAACAGAGACTGTTCAAAAAGATTTGGTAGCAATATAGAAATAAAATTTAAGAGCTTTGGTGTGACTACATTCTCAACTTTCTTCAACTGAATGTTTTTAGAGCATTGTATACGATGTAATATATAAATTGGCAAAGTTGTTCTTAGTATTCCTGTATACTTACATTTTAGCATTAACTTTACATGGTTACTTGACTTGCTTAACATAGCAGACAAATATCTCTTAAACAACACTCAACCATCCTTTATTAAATGAGGAAGATATATTGACCAGTGCAGCCTGCCATAGCATATGTCTCAGAGGGTGGGATGACTACAGTTGGAGTATCTTTTCTTCATAAGTTTGCTCAGTCAGAAGCAAGCAAAATATATTTTTCTGGATTATTCCTCGTTAATGAGGAATTGAAGAAGAAATAAGGAAAAACTAATTTAATAATAAATGGAACTTTATTATCATTCTCATCATCATCATTATTATTATCATTATTATTAAGGCAGTGAGCAAGCAGAATCGTTAGCATGCTAGATGAACTGCTTAGCGGTCTTTCACCTGTTGCTATGTTCTGAGTTCAAATTCCACCAAGGTCAACTTTGACTTTTATCCTTTCAGGGTTGATTAATTAAGCACAAGTGAAACATTGGGGTCAATGTGATCGACTTACCACCTCCCCACAAATTTCAGGCCTTGTGCCTATAGTAGAAAGGAAAATTACTATCATTATTATTATTATTATTGAACTGTGACTGGTGGTGGGGATTGGTAGAATGCAGTTGCCATATTCCCTGCATGGCATAAGAAGCAACTAAAAGGGACAGAAGGAAAGGAACTGGGAATCCACTCCTCCTAATAATTTCATATTCCTAAAAAGACAGCAAGAAAAAGAGATGTGGATGGGAGAAGGTTAACACCAAATCTCACTCAAGTACCAGGGTCATGGAATGTGCATGGATGTAGTACAAGCGAGGTAAAGAGGAAGAGATAGGGAGTGTGATGATGAGGAGAAGGATGGATGTGCTGGCACTGAGCAAGACTAAGATGAAGGGTAAGGGAGAGTACCAGTTTGGGGAGGTGACTGGATGAGTGTCGGGAATAGGAGGGGGAGGGCTTGTGAGGGAATGGCCTTGCTGGTGAGTGAGCGTGTGAAGGAGAGTGTAGTGAGGTGGAGGGAAGTGTCTTCAAGTTAATGTGAGTTAAGATGAGGTGAAGAGGAGAGATGTGGGTGATTTTTAGTGCATATGGTCCAGAGAGTGAAAGGAGTGAGGAAGAAGTAGAGGAGTTCTGGAGGGAACTGACAGAGTGTAGATAGGGTGGGGAAAAGTCGTTATGTGGTGGTTTACCAACCACACACAACAGACTTATATCCCTAAAATTTCCACACTCACATTTATCGCCTTTTCCCTTGTACAGTGGCACTATACAGGCACTGCACCAGTCCTTTTAGTACTCTTCCAGCAATATAACAAACATTCATAAACCTCACTAACCATTGAATCACTGTCACTCCTCCTTTCTTTAAGCATTTCACGATACAGCCATCTATACCTGGTGCTTTCTGGTTTGTCATCTTCTGCAAGGATTCCCTCACCTCCTCCCTTCCACTTGCACCGTAGTTCCATTCCCCAACAAGCATTCTCCTCTCTCCTCCTACAGCCACTATACTTGCTTCTTGGGAAATTTGTAAGTTTGACTTTTTTTTTTAATTTATTATTTTTTTAAGTATCAGCATTACGGGTATTTATACTCCAGTTAAATTAAGAAATCAACTTATGAATATACGAAACCTTTGAAACCATCGCCCTACACACACTCACACACAGACACACAGTCACATATGTATGTATGTACCCACATGTGTCTACGTGCATAGGTACACCATGATCTATACATACACAGCCGAAGGTAGCATCAAATGTTATATATATATATATATATAAGGTAGAAAATATTTTAGTGGGGAAACACAGGTGGTGAATATATATAGAGCCATGATAATAAAGATATTAGATATTATATAAATCTTTCAACTCAGTTTGATGAGCAATGCGAAACCAGTTCTTACTTCAATTATGTTGAAAGAACAGAACCTTATTTTGTACAAAATTGTATATCTTTATTATCATAGCTCTAATATACTCTTAAATCCTGTAAAACAAATCTTCTGTGTTGTTTCAACTTTTCTCTTTATATATATATATATATATATATATATATATATATTGTGTACTGTTCCATGATGGTAAGCTCAAGAAAAAAGTACTCCATCTGGTTAGAGATAAATAATACTTAATAGATATAATACGTTTTTATGTGCTAGTAATAGATTCTTGTGCTGAGGACATGCCAAAACGATGCATACACTGTGTGCCTATTAATTCTTTCACAAAATATCGGCACAGTGAAAACAATTTGATTCACCTGTCCGCCAGTTTTGAAGATAATCAAACCACATTTCCATCATTTTGGAGCATCCTGTTGATTATAAAACAAGATTTAATCTTAAAAAATGTTAAACTTAAATTATAGTTTTCACGGTAGAATAGACAATAATCTTGACATTTCAGCACTAAATTTAGATAGCACTGGGTTTAGGATAGTTAATACAATTAATGTTCTATTTGAATTGCTTGTGAGTTTGTGGATAGAGCAAAAAGAGTTGTCCAGACTCCAGTTTGTAAGAATTTGGCCGTGTTGGTATGAGTGGTTGATAACATTAATGAGTAGAATTATTTCTTTCAGCCATAAGTATACATTCCGCGTTTTGGACTCCATTATTTGCCTTACATCATAAACATTAGTAATGGGAATGAAGGTGGGGTTGTGTTGAGCAACGTAAGTTAAAAGGAGTCGATATAGTTGTTGATGAAGCTAATTACTCTTTATAATGTTTTATAGCTTGTTTTGTGGCTTATGCTGTATACAGTCTTTGTGGCTTATGCTGTCTTTGGTTCATTGTCTTTACTTTCCCATTTAGTTAATTGATGCCCAGTTTATTTTTGCTTTGTATAATGATTTTATGTTAAGTATGTAAGTATTTTTTTTTATCAGGTTGACGATTTCAGTTCTGTAATCTGAGTTGCTATTTTTTTATGTTGGAAGTATTTAGTTGATGGTTAATCCCAGGTCAACTTTGATTGGATATACACATGATCAAATATTTTCTAGGGGAGATAAGTATTTATTTGTTGGTGATTTTATTTTAGATACTTGCAATTATAGCGTATTGGTATGATCAGTTATCATTTAAATGTCATTTGTAATTTCTATATATACAGTATTGACTCCACCATAGTTTTGGCTCGTATTTAAAGATTTGGAGCATTACTTCAGTATTAATGTGCAAAATTAATTTATTAGTTCCAACAATGTTGAGATCTGTTAGCATTCTCTGCTAAAAGTATGTTCGAATATTTAGTGTTATGGTATGTGGTATATACTGATCAATGTTATTAGTACTTTATGGGATGTACTTGGGTTTCAGTATGTATTCTATTATTATTATTGTTATTTTTACTGTTGTTGTTGTCGAAATTTTGGCTGTCATTATAGTTTGAGTTAGGGACCTTCAATATGAAAATAATGGTGGCAGTTATGGTTTTTGATTTTGCAATTTGTTGTTAATGGAGGTATGTTTGAATGTTAGTGCTTTTTATTTTATCTATATAACAGAGTTTTAAAGTAACGTACTTTTGCTTTTCCAAAGTTTCCTTTGACTATTTTCTTCTCAGTTGTTGGCTCTGAAATTTTTTTATGCATTTCATGTTGTTGATCTACTCACGTTTCTCTTGTAACTTCTCTTTTCTTTTCTTTTTTTATTGCATCTTTCTTCCAGATTAATATATATTCAGGATTGCATTGTTTAGTACGTCTTCTTTTTAAGACTGTAAGGTGTTATTTGAGGCAGATTTAGCTGTTAATTTTAGTATGTTGCTTATTTGCTTTTTTTTTTTCTTGCTTAAAAAGAAAGTGCTTTTCTTGGATTTAACAGTCATGAAACAAAATGATAAAGCCTCATAAAAAGCAAAATATGTCTAGACCAGAGAAATACAATAATGTACTGTGATTTAATCCAACTTTCAAAAGGAAATTCAGTTGCCTTAGGCTTGTGATAGAGAATAACAATTAGAAAACACAGTATGCTAATAGTAAATAAGAAGCAGAAAATATTTTTAAGGAATATTCCTTTATACAAACGTTGGCAAAGCAGACAAAATAATCATGCTATATATACTAAAATATATACTTAAAAACGAATTGTTGAAAGCTATTTAATATTAATCTAAGTAAACTGGAAGCATTTTCTTTTGACAATATCAGAAATAGTTTTGCAATATTAGTACTTTTGTCTGTCATAAAAATTTACAAATATAAAGTGTTAAACCTAGATGGTAGTGGTGATTTATTTTGATGCTAGCTTTAGTACAGCTGTAAAAGAAATGTTGCTATTGTTGTTGCTTATGTTTTTGATGATAGCTGATGATGATGATGATCTATTTATTTGGAACACTTGCAAGAAAGAAAAACAATAGTATAATAATGACTTGTCATAAGAAATTGTTATAAACAATTGACACCTAACATTTCTTAAAAAAATATGTTTATCGATTCAAGAAATTATTTCAACTTGTAGAATTACAATAGTAAATTAAGGAGAAAATAGAGTAATCCCTTGCTGCAAGGGATTCAATAAGAATCATTGTGGGCTAAATTTCACTTTTTACTCAATTTTAACATGCAATATATCATTGATATAATTGCTGTAGCTATTATACATAAATTTGCTTGATTTTCATTCTCATTCCTTTTAGTTTACAGAGAAAAGAATATAATGTAGAAATGAAGATCTGCAGGAAAGAATAGTGTCTCTCTAAGTGGCAAAATAAAGTAAGTGTTTTGGTAAAGTTTTGCATCAATGCATAGAGAATAGGACTAAACCAATCTGCTATTTCATAAATGATTCAAAGGAAGTGAGGCAGTGCCCATGTTCTTTACAGAGCCTTCTAAGTTTATGGGTATGAAGTGGCTTATGTTTCGTTCAGACTTCTGTAAGTTGGTGTGTTTAGGTAAAATGTAGAAAGAGAGAGAATTCCAAGGTTTGCATCATTGGGGACAAATGATATGAAAAGTGATACAGGGTAAAAATGAAACTAGGAAGATATTTTTTTTGTGCTCGATAGGTCTAGGCAGATGGTTATGTTGTTTGAATGGAAAAGAGATATTGAAATAGAGGTGAAAGTTACAGAGATGCATTAATGCATTTGTATGCCACTATTGTAATTGAGTAAATTTTAACTAATTATTTTAAAAGTCATCTTTTGGCTGCCATATAAAATTCTTTACATATGTAGCAGCAGCACTGCCTCAGATACCTTAGCAGCATTCTTGAGTTTTAATAGAAGATAAGCAACTGGTCATGGATGAAGTGATTTTTGGTTTGCAAGGAAAGACTTTATCATGAGGATGAAGTTTTGGTGATGTTATATATGTAAGCCACCATCAAAGATGAAAAGAAAATAATGTCTTTTGGAGCTTTAATGACTTGATGTTCACATGTAAGAAGATAGTGACAATATCTTTGTCATGGTGAATGATAATCGGTTGTCTTGATACAATTGAACGATGTTGTCATTGTTGATTATCCCCACATCAAAGTTTATTGAGCAGATTTAAGATCAAACGGAGTCTGATTACTCACACCATCCTATCTTTTTTTTTCTGACATGATGCATTGTCCAGTGTCTCTCTTTTAAGATGATGGGGGTGTGATCTGAAAGAGATTTGGTCTCTAGTTCTTTCTAATAGACTGGAAAATTACACAGGGGCTTTCTTTTTGGCTCATTCTCTTCAGTAAATTATGTTGTTTGAGAATCCAGCTCATGGGGAAAATGTAAGTTTGTTTAAGGGTATCTGAAGTGAGATTTTGAGTTGATGATTTCTGTTTACAGTGAGGTAAAAAGTTAATGTGGTTTCATTTGCATAGAAATGTGTGTTATTAGAGGTGACTGAAAAAAATACATTAGTGTACAGTGAGAAGAATGTGGGAAATATAACTGAAATTTTAGGTACACCAGAGTTGATACATTGGTTTGGAGATAATTCTATCAGGAAACTACAAGAAGTTTACAATCCCAGTGTCAAGCATAAGGTGGAGGCTATTAACAGATTATTTTACCAGGCATATCAAAAATATTACAGATGTCAAGTGCAGCAAAATGACTTCTTTCGAAGTCTCAAGTACCAGTGATCTCTTGTGTATGAAGTAGAAGAAAAAGTATTTTGTAGATTTGGATCTATGGTTATATTACACAAAGTCTCTATTGAGACAAAAACTTAAGGAAATAGGGTTGTAAATGGTAGAGTCAGAGTTTTTTTTCTTACCTTTCTTTGGAACAGCACTTACTGATTCATGCTTCTATATGAAAAAAAATATATTTAGTATGCTTAGTCAAATATGACCGAAAATGACGTTTGTATAGTTGGTTTAACAAAAGACTGTGTCTTCTGAGATTCATGAAACTGCATAAGTTTAAGCATGTTAGCAAATGTAGTTTAAAAGTAAAAGTTGTCTTACTGACTGTGCCTTTATAGGATAAGTGAGTTTTTGTTAGGTTTGGTATGATAGATACTTCATGAGAGTATATCTAGAATTGAATTTAAAAAGAAAAAACATTTTCTCAATATGACAAGCAAATACTTATAATTTTGTAAAGATTCCTGCTAAAGTATGCATTTTAATTGTAAGGTAATAACTACTTCAAACTTGAAAAAAAATCCAATATGCTTTGTCAAAAGAAGGCTTAAGAAATCAAATTTTCCAAATTTCTGTTTTCCATAGAATTGTCATTCTTCAATGTTACAGACTAATTATTAAGAATCATTACTACAATAAAAATGTTTCTGACAAGAATTGAGGTACTGAATATAATTATAAACAAATAAAACATGCTCATATGAAGAAAATGTTATTTGAGAAAGTTGCAGTATATTTGTATCTGTGTAACTTGGAACTTCAATTCTTTTGTTAAAGAAGATAGTTGAAATATGTTCTTAGAAAGACATATTTTAAATATTTTGTTTTCGTTTCCACAATTTTATACCTAAAACACACGTTGATTGAAATAACTATACTGTTTTTGCCGAAAGATACTGATTTTGGCAAATTCAAATATAATTCTTTCTTTTTGCTTTATGGGAAGAAATTTTTAGATGTTAGTTATGTTTTTGTTTTCTATAAAATACAATTTGCTGATGCTATGATGCACAAATACACAAAAGCATATATTAAAGAAACAGAGAAAAAACAGAGAAAATAAAAAAACCAAATCAAATGAATATAATACATCAGATCAGCTCCTCATAATCATTAGACCAAGAAAGAAGGAAATCATCTCATGCATAAAATTGTGTCATAAACATTATTCCTGATAGCTTCCATTCTTCATTGATACTCTTCATCATCTTCATTTATGAAGCAGCAATCCTTGAAAATAATCCATCAGCCCATCCCAATGCACTGCTGCTTTCTTCAGCTTTCTCTTCACTCTCCCAATTAGGTCCTGTCACCTCCTGCCTGCTCCGTTGAGTTGAATCTGATTAGCAATTGATTTTTAAAAATTTATTTTCATCCTGTTAAAATGAAAAGCAGGCTATTAAAATTCATGGTTTAATTGTTTCTTTTACTCTGCTTTCATCTAATCATTTTCTTTTTGGTGAAAAACTTAAAATTTAGCAGAATCGTCAGTAATATGAGGACTTATTTTAGTGCATGTTGCATATTTCTTTAATAACATTTTCTTCGTGTAGGCATGTTGCCTTTGTTTATAATTAAAGTCAGTTTTTCATTTCTGGTTAGCAACACATCTTATTGCAGTAGTAATTCCATAAACAACAGAAATTTGGAAATCTTGGTGGCTTAGGCTTTCTTTTGAGAAAAAGATTGGTTTTCCTCTAATTTTGTAATAGTAATTATCTCATTATAATATCCAGCCTCTTTAATCAACTTAGGCAATTACTTTTAAAATTTAAATACATACTTAATCAAGAAGCTTCATAAAATAATAATTATTTGTTAGTCATACTGAGAAAATATTAAGGTTTATGATTTCTTTCCAAATATATCTATTAAATTTCAGTGTGTGAGAATTAAGATTACTATAATAAATGACCATAGCTCATAAGCTTCTGTCTTGCATTCTATATTAAACTGTAACAAGTTGGACTGCAATCAGAAATTTCAATGTCTTCTAAGACTTGTAATATAAAGAACTTTCCTAAATATAGAATAATTTGCTCTCAGTTACTTCTCTGTGAAGTTGTGTGGCCAAGTAGTTAAGGTGTCCACCTCACAATCATGATTTTAACTCCTGAACAGAACAGCACATTATGTCTTTGAGGAAGGCACTTCATTCCACATTCTCCAGTCTATTCAGCTTTAAAGGAATATTAGCTGGTTATTTATGTAGACTTTATCCTTAAGAAGTTGGCCCATTAGTAGTCATTGTTAATTTCATTTTATAACAATCAAATTGATGTGGGCTTGAACCACTCAAACTTTTGACTGTTAGACTTCCGTGCCAGCAGTCGTGTTGTTTGTGTGTTTATATCAACAATGTGTTGTGATATGAATGCTGCTTACATGATTAACAAGTCTATCTTTGTGAAGACTTTTGTTATAAATACATGGTGAGCTTCAAAAGTATTATATTAGTATGTCAATTTAACAGTTGGGCTAATAAAGTTTACAACTGTCGATTTACAATCAAGCTTTTTGACTGCTTTGGTCTTTTATTTTTATTGGTAATTTAGTTTTATTCTTAGGTTTACATGTATGCTTGTGGTGAGTTATAAGGTTTTGGTGTTTTTGAAGTATATTACTAATTATTGTTTATTGTTTGTTGTGATGCATTTTTGTTTTTGTTTTTTATTAAGTGTGTGATTATGGGTTCGGCTGTTCAATAGCTGTTATTAAGTTAATTTATATAAATTGTACATGCAACATGTGTACTTTCAGTGAGTGTTCTCTCTAATGTATACGTGATGTAGAAACTAAAATTCAAATGTTAATGAAGTCAAACGTTTTGGCGGTAAACTCTACATAAATTCATCTACTATAAAAGAGGCAATATAAAAGCCAAATGCATTTTATATCCCGATGATATTATAGTAAAATTCTGGAAACGTTGATTATGGATCTACGAGCTTTTTGTTGTTCCATACAGACTACGGAAAGTTTTATGGATATACAAAAATCTTTAATATTACACTATGATGTCTTTTCTGGTGCAAATGGAGGTTATGTGTATAGTACAAAAAAAAATGAGGGGCTGGGAGTGAGGACAATGCTCCTCAAGTGTTTTGATGCAAACGACTTGACTTTCTGTAATAGGAATTTCAGAAAGCTGGCCAACCACCTGCTCACCTATAAATCAATGGATCGCATACACTTTTATATATAACCACAAGGCCATTGTACCTTGTCCCTGTTTTTGTCTTCACACATTTGATCATTCCAATTTTCCCTTCTGATAAAATGGATTCGTTCCATGGTCAAGTGGCCCATCTACTATAATTACAACCTGCATGGATTGTTGGGGGACACTTGGGTCTGAAGATACACAGATATTTACTGAGACTGTGATAGACACAGAGCTTTCTGGATGATTAACAGGTGAGACAAACTTGTGGAGAAATGCTTGAGAAAGGCATTTCCCCATTGCTTGTCTCTTTGATGGAGATATAGACTCTAATTAATTTAAGATCAAATTGGGCACCTGGTATCTGGAATATTGTCAGACACTCACACCCCTCTATGAATTAACTGGGGAAATTCCTCCTTTAGCATTCTGTTGAGGACTAAGCACCACAATATTCTTCAAAACAATCTAGGCATCAATGAGAATGAACTGGCTGATCTGCTCCATGAATAGTTCTGCTCAGGAGCTATAGGAAACTTCCAAAAATCTATACTCTGACAATGCAACCGAGGTGGAGCTGATGCTTGTTTGAGATAAATTCTACAGGCACGGAAGTATCACCAGCTGGAACTTTTTGAAATGCACACAGAGCAACGACCTTTCTGTTCACACTGTTCTGACACATGGTCTTATAGAGAACAGCTGTTGTCGTGCATTGAATGGGTTTGGTTCATCGTGCAGATTGGTCAACTACCTTAGTTTACGTATGAAGCGTAATTTTGCATTCTGCCAACTATAGAGAAAGCGTTTGAGTTTCGGTTGTGACTGAAGGGCACAAGGACAGACACTTTTTTCAACCAAGCCCTTTTTGACATTTTCGAATTCATCCAGTTTTAGCATAAACCTCCATTTTGCAACCTGTCTCTATAATGTTCCCTAATTCATCGCCTTTGTTGTAATATCAAAGTAAAAGATCGTCATGATTCGTCACCATCCTCCTCCCCATCATTATTACCAGCTGATTTTGCTGTTGCCAGTTGTTTTTACACTTAACTTTCGGATTTTTTTTCTCTGAACCCTCAACATAAAGAGGCAGGAATATATTACTTCTGCTTGTTTTCCTCGCACAGGGAAAAATACATAAATTTGCGAAACGAAATTTTTCTTCTACTCATAAATTATCATAGCTACTCAATGCAGAAATGGCCAACAAAACACAAACTAAAGCAAGTACATTTTTATAGACTTCATTTCATGTTTCATTGTGACAACTTGTTTTTGAGATCTGAATAAGAAGACAGGCAATATTGACAAGCAAGTTAATGGACAAACCAGCAAGTAGCTATCAACAGGAATTGCGATGACGATGCTCTTTTTTAACTTATTTCGTTAACTGCGTAGACAGTGAAGGAACAAATGGTTTTTAGTTATTAAAATTTGAGAATAAGTTTTTCAAGATAGAAATATAATAATACTTTAGATTATTAAATTATTCACAATGTTTTACAAAGCAAAGGTAGCAACAAACTGACAATATGTGTAAAATATATGTAAACAGTAATAAAGGCATCTACATTTCCCTTTGAAATAGGTTGGTGAAGGCAAGAATAAATGCTGGCAGCATTGCCTCGTATGATGGCTAGCGAAATTCTTTAAGGCCATTTCCTAATTGTCACAATAAGGCAAAGTCGATTTCATGAAACGTCCACAACATCCAATACTTATAATCGTTATTTATTTCCCTAATAATTTGACAGGACTCCTAAGAACAACTCCATTGTAATCATGACCTGAATCAAAAGAATCCACCACTGTGACATTCTAAAAATACCAGTGTCCCAAACTTCGAAATTACATCATTTGATCTTCTTACATAATTATGAATATCAACTGATTTTCTCCAAAACAGGTGAGGTAAATTCCCACTTTATTATCTATGTGACATTATGTGTCTCGGAAACCTATCAACGTTTAAGTGACAGAATCACCTACGTAATCCAAAGCCAACCATGGGTTTTCCTGCAATTAAATTTGCATGGTGTACAAATATCAGCACCCACTCATAATAACAGTTTGATTCTTCACTCATTGGTAATCATAAATTATTAATGTCAGCAACTGACCGGTCATTGATCCTCATAGATGAGTGATTGTCCTTACTTGGCCAATAGAGGACTCTATTGGTTATAATTCCATAACAAACTGTCATTATAGCCATTATATGAAGCAATGTAGCCAGAATTTTCTTTTATACTCACCAATCTTATCAAGATACCACCCCACTGTTATAGTCAGGCTGTATCTGAATATACTTCCTTACAAATATGTTCACTCTCTTAAAATCACCTTCAACTCCATGAAGGAATTAAAATTTCTTTTTAGTGAAGGCAAGGATTTCAGTTCATTAGAGATAAAGATGCATAGGAGGTTGTCAAAAAAGAAGGCAATGAAAAGGTTTTAGAGCAATATAAACTCAAACCAATATCATTAAATGCTAAAGAGATTATGGGCTGTAAATAATAAAGAGAAAACAAATTCAATTATCAGTAGAGTACACGTATTTCACAAAAAAATTTATGACAGGAAGTAACATTATTTTAAATAAGTTAAACAGTGTGAATAACAACAAAATATTTGCCTGTCAAAAGAATTACTAGAAAAATTGTACTGAGCGATAAAAAAAAATAGTTCCAACATTTTTTCTTTAAAGAGGTTTCTAGTAAAGAACTTTGCAACATTAATTACTTGTGTGACAACGATAAGTACATCACTACACAAGTCCCTTATCAAATGTAGTCATGAAATTATTCCAACTCACAAATACCAAGCTCCTTTCAACTCACAAAGCGTTTAGTTAATTATTCGTGTTTAGAGAATACAATTTCTTAGACCCAACCAACCTGTAACTATTGGAATTTGTGTGAATATCTTCTCAATGAATCCCACCTCTCGAAAGAATTGTACACTGTACTACCATACGGCATTGAAAGGAACTATATGTGAACTATATATCCAGATGGCATTGAAAGGAACTATATGTGATTGTCAGTGAACACTTTGAAGAGGCGTTTTGTTTTTCCAATATCCTCCTTCATTTGTCCTTGTAACAATTTGTCTGGAAACTCTGGGCTCACCATGTAACATCATTGACATGACCATACCATACTTTAACAATGGTACAGAATTGTAGTATTTTCTAATAGTAAAGTTTCAGATCCTGAAGCAACCTGTAACATCTCTAAATCAGGGACTGGAGTTATTGTCTAATTATCACCACCGGGTGAGGTCTCAATCCTAACTATTCTTATGTAATTAGCATTTATGAAGATAACAACTCTGAGGTGCTTCCCCCACAAGGCACAAAAGGATAAGAACAGTGTCTCTGAAGAGTGGAACAAGTTCCATCATGTCACCGCACTTGACCAATGGGAATCGACCTTACAACAACAGACACATCTCCTGCCTTTTCATATTCCCAATATCGTCTGAAGACTGACGAGCAGATACCTGATGTGAATACAGATGGAGAAACATTGAGTAACCATGGATTGAATCACTGACTCTTCACCTTGTATGGAGTGTTCTTTTCTTTCTTTTTGAGCACAAACGTGAATATACATGTTTGCGTATATATATATATATATATATATATATATATATATATATATATTCATATACACACATACATACCTGCACACATAGATACGTACATATATATATATATATATATATATATATATATATATATATATATACACACACATGTATATATATGTGTATATATGTATATATATATACATACACATCGCTGGTCACAATGCCTTCGCATTGTTTTAGCCTTCAAATGACGCCACCCCGCTGGCTAATCGAACAGGCCAACAGAAGAAAGAGTGGTGAAAGAGTACAGCAGGGATCACCACCCCCACTGGAGCATTGTGGAGCTTTTAGGTGTTTTCGCTCAATAAACACTCACAACACCCGGTCTTGGAATCGAAACTGCGATCCTACGACCGCGAGTCCGCTGCCCTAACCACTGGGCCATTGCGCTGCATTGTGACCAGCGATGTGTAACAACATCTGATGGTCTGGTCGGTCACGTGATATATATACACATACATATTACACACACACACATATATATATACATACACACACACATATATATATATATATATTATATATATATATATATATATTATATATATATATATACACACACATGTATATATATGTGTATATATGTATATATATATACATACACATCGCTGGTCACAATGCCTTCGCATTGTTTTAGCCTTCAAATGACGCCACCCCGCTGGCTAATCGAACAGGCCAACAGAAGAAAGAGTGGTGAAAGAGTACAGCAGGGATCACCACCCCCACTGGAGCATTGTGGAGCTTTTAGGTGTTTTCGCTCAATAAACACTCACAACACCCGGTCTTGGAATCGAAACTGCGATCCTACGACCGCGAGTCCGCTGCCCTAACCACTGGGCCATTGCGCTGCATTGTGACCAGCGATGTGTAACAACATCTGATGGTCTGGTCGGTCACGTGATATATATACACATACATATTACACACACACACATATATATATACATACACACACACATATATATATATATATATATATATATATACATCTATACATATACATAAATACAAAATAATCCTAAATACACCAGCATGTCTCATTTTTTCTATCAAAAACTCTTTCTTGCATGCATACATACACATGCATTTATTCACAACATGTATATACATCAACATTTCCCAATCTTTTAACTCTGTCGTTTTTTTTTTGGTGGGGGGAAACTGACCCACCCCCTCTCACCTGTTTTTCTCATCTGTTTTTCAGTACTTGAGAGGGTTTGTAAATTTATCTATTGTATTTTCTTTTTCTCTCACTATCTTTCTCTCGGTTACATACTCACTCTTTCCACCCCCACCCCCACCTCACTAACTCAGTTCCTTTGTATTTCTTTGTTACTCACATTCTCTATCCTCTTCATGAAAGCATGCTACAGGAAAATAAATTCAACGGATGCAACGACTGCAACAACAACAACAACAACAACAGTGCCAGTAACAAAAACTATAACAATAATGACTGTAAACAATAACAAACAAGAATAGCACCAAGGACAAACATTCGAAAATAATTGTTTCTTCGTTGTTTATGCCCAGCTCTTCTCCATCAATATTTTCTTTGTTTCTTTTTTTCTCATTCGCATTTTGTAATTTTTTTTTTTTGCTCAGATTTTGTCTCTTCTGGTTTGTTATTGATTAATATTTGCATGTTGACAAGTATGTTTTATTATGTTGACGTTGTCTTTTCTCCTTTTCTTTATTATTATATTTTTTTAATGGAAATTTATCATATTCCTAAGGGAGCATATATGTCCTGGATGAGAAATCATGGATCACTTCCAGATATATTTTATATCCTTTCCAACTCTCCGGTTCCTTTATTGTACATGTTCGAACAATTTATGAGCAGGATGTGGAGGCATGTTCTGTGAAACCTGCCAAGAATTCCAAAACCAGATGTAATTTACCATGTGAAAATAATACTAATAATCTGTTCTTTATTGGCCACAAGGACCCATACACACAATGCAAAGTATGGCATAAAACAGAAGCTACAAACTGTGGATATGGATATGTGTGTGTATGTGCAATGGAGGTGGATCAAAAGATCAATAAAATATAACAAGTAAACACATTTGTACATAAACACAGCTGCATACCACACACAGATTGGTAGTAAGATTACACTAAAGAAAAATAGGGGCATATTAATATTTCGACTAACTTCCACTCTGTCACTTTCCCCAGACTGAATGCTCCAAGCTAGTTCTTTAGTGCCATCAGCATATTCAACCCGCTAGGTCTCACATATCTTCTGTAGAATACACCTTTAGTTATCAATAGATGTTAACTTTGGTCTCACCAAGCACCTATTTTCCCACTCTTGATAATGTTCTTTTATCTATTTAATTTTAATGTGGTATTAGAATTGGTAAACAGTTATTTAACATTTGGTGGGCTGCGTATCACATTCATGATGATCACACTGACATGAGATTAGTTCTCATACATTCTTATTAACCTGGAACATTGCACTGACACACATAAACACATGTGGTTGGCGTTAGGAAGGGCATCCAGCTGTAGAAACACTGCCAGATCTGACTGGCCTGGCGCAGCCTTTGGGCTTCCCAGACCCCAGTTGAACCGTCCAACCCATGCTAGCATGGAAAGCGGACGTTAAACTATGATGATGATATACATGTACAGAGTAGATGAAACAGGGACAACTGAAGGAGGGGAATATTTTTTATGTTGTATGTCTTGTTTCTCTGTTTTTTTTCGTTGTTTGAAAAAAGTTTGTTTCTATGTTTTTGTTTCTCATTGTGTTCAACGTTTTTTTTTATGTCCTGTACCCATATATGCATGTGTATATATATATATATATATATGATTTTGATTTTTCCAGTTTCAGCTAATGAGCTGCGGCCATGCTGGGGCACCGCCATATATTTATATATATATATATATATATATATGCATACATATATATATATACATACATATATATATATACATACATATATATGTAGGTATGTAGATATATGTATGTATGTATATATGCATATATTTATATATTATTTTCGCCATGATAGATCGGTAGCCACTACACACATTTTTTTCTCTCCTTGTTTCCTTCTGTGGAAGAGCGTAAGCTCAAAAAGTTAAAGACGTTTTCAATTCCCGAGCATTATACTAATACATCTGTTTGTTTTCTACAGCACCTGCCTTTGTCTTTTGTTTTTTCCGTGAATTCTCCCTATATATATGTATGTATGTATGCAGTTGAGCTGAATAAAAAGAACACCATTCAAGAGATACCGACTGGAATAAGTACAAAATTTCATTGCATTATATGTTAAATATGAATTCAGTGGACGTTCATAATCATTGAAAGCAAATTAAATAGCAAAAATAGGAACACCTTATTCCAAAGGGACTGACATAGCTTAGAGGAGCACCTCAGGTCATTCCTTCAAGATATACAAACAATCAGGCTTTCATAACGCTTAATAGAGTTTCTAGACTGTTCAGTCAAGCTATTTGACAGAAAGATTCCAGCTCACTTGGTCACACATTAGTCTATCTGATTACCTGAGCCATGTTTGCAAAGGAGTTAATGCCTTTTATGGCAATACAAGTTTTCATAACAGGCTTTGTCTTTTATGGCAGTATGGTAATACACGGTCCTGAGCTTGATGGTTCAAAATTCAGAAGGAGCCTTGTTACACAGCACAATATTTGTTTTAGCTTCTTTCACTTCTTTTCTTCATTCAAATAAGCTAAGACTATCTTTTTGGAATCCAGGTAGAACAGGGTAGACTCTTTTCACTAGGGATTTCGAGCTTCCAGTACTAATTTTGTCAGGATTCAGTTTTGTCCCTTTTTTCTTATTTCATCGTCACTATTTTATTGCTTCCCATTATGCTTCAGTTTTCATTTTCCTCCCATTAGCGCAAGTATATGGAGACTCTGGCTGGTATTATGCTGGAATACAAATTCCTCAGCTTCTTGGTGCTTGACTTCGTCGGACTATGCTGCTTGTGCCATTGATGATAAAATGATTTCCTTTGCTTTAACCCGCTTTAATTAATCTTGGAACTAATGTCAGTAGTTTTCTGGAAAAAGAGCTTGTAGCACCCTTAATCATAGTTATAAGTCCAGAATAGCTTTATGGTATTCAGGGGTGGAGGGTTTCAAGATCTGGATGTTCATACGACTTCTAACAGATCATATCTTACAAGACAAATACCCACTCAGTATCTATTCATACTGATGTGTATGGAACAGCATGGTGTAGTTAATACAAGCTGAAGCTCAATACGATTACAATATCTTTACGAATTACTGAGGCCTGAACCAGTTGGTATGTGTGTAGAGTATCGGCCACTTTTGCTTTCTCGATCTGTTCCTGATTTTTGAAACTAAGCACAGGCATTCATATATCCTATTCCAGAACAGAAGCGTACTTCAGGGTTTTTTCTGCTTTTTCTGAGTTATGTCACTTTTCTTAAGATCCTTTTCTTAAATAAGGAGATGCTTAAATGGGAAGCAATTTTTCACTCTTTTCTTGTTGCTAGGCATATGTACACATCCTTCTTTCTTGCCTTTTCCTGGATAAACACACTGAGTAAGGAAGCACTATCATTTACAACATATTGTTTTCCTGGATAAATTTTGTGTGTTTTCAAATCTAAATTGTATTTATTCCTAATGCAGTTTGTTTTCTTTGTTCCAAATTTTATTAGAAAGTGTCTAAGTTTTCTGTCTTTAACTCTCTGGAATGGGGATAACTGAGGAATCAGTACCGTCACGACTTCTTTTTGTTATATTTAAGGCAGAAATTTTGCAGCATATATTTTTTGCAAATGTCAAAAATCTATAACTTTTTAATGCGTAAAGTCAGAACTCCTGCTTAGCCGGTATATAGGGTAATGTTCAAATGTTACAGAATTCCTGGTAGCGAAAGTTCCTTTCTTCACAAAAAACTCTTTTTGCTTTCAATATGTTAATCCTAGAAGAGAACAGAGCTCTCTGGCATCTGACTCTTTTTCTCGAACAACAGTAAAAATAATAACTATATTTCTCTGCAATAGAACTACATGATGGAATATAAAACAGATAAAACTCTGAAGCATTATTGTTTGCTGTTACTTCACACTTACATCTGTATTGATCTCATTATGAAATACTCAAGAATTCATATTGTAATTTCAGCTTAAAAGGTGAAAAACAGCCACTTCATCTTTACAAATGGCTTGAAAGTATGTACCAAGAAAAATTCAACCTAGGATGACTAAAAAGATTTCCAGTGCTTGCATCACAATAGAGTCTTGGATTGGTAAGTGTGCTAGTGATATATATTGAAGGAAATAAGATAAAATGATAAAATGAAAAGAAAATGAATGAAAAATACAATAGCTATCTCTCTGATAGCTCAGAGCTTCAATATCGTCAGTTAAAGAAAAAATATTAAGAATAGGAATACAAAAACCTGTAGAGGTCGCACAATCCAAAGGCGTATGTGTACTAGTTGTGCTCAGAAAGAAACATACTATTTAAGGGCCATATACAAAACAAAAAAAGCCGTCAGTCACCAGTAGAATAATCTTCTGCTTCAAATGTAACAAAGAAAAACTGCTCCAGATTTTACAGCCACATAAATATAGTAAAACAAATGTGTCCCTTAAATCGATATAACAGCTGGCAAATTCTAGGAAAAAGGAATGCAAATCACAAGGAAGAAAAGAGGCTTCACAATAACGGTTCATAATATAAAACAGCAAAATGTACCAAAAAAAAATTGAAATTAAATGTAAAAAACAATAAAAATCTGGTGGAAAAAAACATAGAAAGTACCATTAAGAGACGATAAACCTGTCTGTGACAAACATGCATTCATCTGTGACTAATGATCCATAGCCTGAGAATTAAAGTAAAGACCTAGAAACTGAAACAAAAGCATGTATAACAAACAGTTTTGTCCGATCAATATATATTACAGAAATATAACACTTCTTCATATATATATTTAGATCTCAATACACACATACACTTACGCAGCACAGTTAACAAACCTCTACAAAAATAGACTTTAGAATTGATGTTTCAGTACTTTCTTAAGATTTCTACACAGAAATGTATATGACAAATAATAATGAGGTTACAATAATTTATGACAGTCACATATTTTGAAAGGAAGGTATAGTCAATAATATCAAACCCTGTTCTAAATCAGAATGTAGTTTATTAAACCAGGAAGGATGATAGGTAGCAAACCATGCTTCTATTTGAGTAAACAAACATAACAGCAAGGGTGGGCTGAAAAGTTCAAAGGCTGACAATGAAGGAGTCATGCTAGAGCTGTGAAATCTTGCATACATTCATTTCAGCTCTTTATATTAAGAACTGCATTGTTTCTTTCCAGGTAAACTGATATCTGACAGGTCAAAGAATACATCAAATATAACTAGTAGCCACTTCTTTTGAAAATGGATAGAATTTGCATCATGGAATTATCAAAGGCCAGCAGACAAAAGGTTTACCTCACAGACATTTCATGCTGATATGGTTCCAACATTAGGGGATGACACTCCAGCTTTATCAATAGTGCAAAAGCAGGCAGATGAATTTAGGAGGGAATGAGAAAGTGTTGAAGTTAACCCAAAATCTGGATGCCCAGCAAGTGCCATCACCAAAAAAACAAATATTGATCATGTTCACCACATGATGATGGATAACAAGTGATGAACTATTATTCAAATGATCAATGTTATTAGCATATCCCACAAGAGAGTTGAGAATATTCTGCACAATGAACTGGGCATGATGAAAGTTTCTACTTGGTCTTATGAAACCTGATCAAAAGCACCTGAGGTTGATGACATCATGGCTAGATCTAACATTGTTTGAAGCAGATCCAACTGGTTTCCTTGGACGTTTTCTAACCTAGGATGAGTGTTGAGTTCATCACTTTGAGACAGGGACAAAGAGACAATCCATGCAACCCACGCCACCTGCTTCAAAGAAGGCCAAGATCATTTCATCTGCAGGGAAGGTGATGGCTTCAGTGTTTTGGGATGTAGGAGGCATTGTACTTATTGATTATCTTCAAAAGAGCCACACCAACTTACTGGGGCAATTACCAACTTACTGAGGCAGTTACAAAAGGCTATCAGTTCAAAAGCCCAGGAAAATTGATGGAGGGAGTGTTGTGTCATCAGGACTGTGCTTCAGTACACAGATCCTTGGTTTCAATGGCTGTTGTGTGTTACTGTAGCATTGAACTAAGTGATCACCTACCATATTCTCTTGATTTGGCACCATCTGGCTATCATCTGTTCCCCAACATGGAAAAACTTAGCAGGAAACCAGTATCACTGTGAGGTTGACATCATATCTGCAGCAGATGACTTTTTTATCTATAGGCACTGCAACACTGTTGGAAGAAGTATGTGGACTGCAAGTGGGACTATGTTGGAAAATTATCCTCATTTGGTCACATTCTATGACAGTATGTTGGTCAACCTATAACCTTTTCAGCCTACCCTCGTAAATACTGGAAAGGCCTTTTGTCTGCCACTTTTGTTATTTCACATCTTTCTGATCATGATAATAATAAACAATTAGATTTATGCATAAAGCTAATTTTATGCATATATAATAAGTAACCAAATATATTACTGAAGAGGTTAATAATATAAACGTAATCAACCTTATAGGGATGTAATGTTCATTTCAACAAAATTTGAACTTTGAACGCAAGTGATGAAACTGAATACTCTGTGGCATTTCTATCAATAATCTAGAACTTTTAAAAATTGGTTTGGTCAAGAGAACGGAGTTATTGTGTGGCTATCACCGAAAGCTGGGTTTGCAGTGTGGTTGGTGTTTGTGTAAAATTCTTGAAGGTTCAAATACCTTCTGTAATGTTTTGTGACCTTTCAACCCTATATAGAAGTTCACTGTTGTGGAATACTATTTCTTGGTTTTACTTGTCCTACCGTGATTTTTGGGAATCTTGTTTCCTTCCCCACATGAATATACAATTGCATTCTATAATGCTGAGCATACATATTAATGCAAACAAGTAAGCACAATTTCTTCTATACTGAAATTAAAACTACATGATGAATGCTGCAAAACAGTCATAGTCCTATGGAAGTCACATGGATAAATATGTATTCACCTCCAATACCTCTGGATTTTATGATTATATATATATATATATTTCTTTATAACCCACAAGGGGCTAAACATAGAGGGGACAAACAAGGACAATCAAACGGATTAAGTCGTTTACATCGACCCCAGTGCATAACAGGTACTTAATTTATCGACCCTGAAAGGATGAAAGGCAAAGTCGACCTCAGCGGAATTTGAACTCAGAACGTAATGGCGGGCGAAATACGGCTACGCATTTCGCCCGGCGTGCTAACGTTTCTGCCAGCTCGCCTTTGTTATATATATATATGTGTGTGTGTGTGTGTGTGTGTGTAAGTCAATCAAATTCCAACATAGCCCAATTCTCACACTTTGTACTTTTACAATTTTTATAATATTACAAGTACATTCATATTTTTATAGCAATCTTCTGATAAATGTTTGCATAATACCATTAAAAAAGAGCTAATGGGATTTGTAATTGACAACTAAATGAAATGACTGAATTTTTTCTTTAAATACTTTCTGATAGACTCCAGAAAGCTAAGCTTGCAAATACTATTTTAACCAATCAGCATGCGACTTAAACATCATGGTTGTATGAATGCAGTAACACAGATAACATTAACATTCTAACGAATTTGAGCCACTGATAACAGATTTGGCAACAATCAAATATTGAAAAACATCTGATACTACAAACAGTTGTAATTAAGTTCAGGCTCAGGTAATCTGTCAATATTATATAGTTTCTGAACAGAATTAAGTTTAAATTAATATTCTAACTCTCATTGTTGTTGTTGTTGTTGTTGTCGTCGTCATCATTGTTGTTGTTGTAATCCAACGGCGGACTGTTATAAAGTCCACTCCAGTATAGCAGTATTGTAAGACATGACTATCTATGATCGACTACTGCCGACTTCTCGACGTCACAGTATTTGTAACAACTAACACATACCACTCATCACATGGAAGGGGTGTTCCATTATTATTATCATTATACCCATAACATTTTCCCTTTTAAGTTTTCTTTTTTCTTAAGGAGTGTAATTTTATTTCTTTTTATTAGCAATAATTTTTACATCACCCCACCTCCCACTTTTGAGGGGATTTTTTTCATAGTTACAAATTTGATATTTTTTGGTCTGGAATCCACTTCCAGGAACTCTGTATTTTTTCTTTTTCTTTCACTTGTGTATCTGGGTTCAATTATTTGTAGTAGCGTTGGTACTTGTAAAGTATCATATAACCACTCCATTGGTTCTTTCATTCTCTTGCATTCGCTCTCAATGAATCTTTTTTGTTGTTGTTGATTGATGTGTCTCTTGTGTACCTTTTTCTTCCTTTTAGCAAGTCCAGCATTTTTCCTATGCGTTTGGTAATCACGCCATCTTTCCAACTTTGTTTTCCACTCTTATATGTCCTTACAAATATATTTTCACAAATTTTGAAATACCTTGCTGTATTGTTCATTGCAATTTTTCTTTTCTTACCAAGTATTAATTTGTCAAAGACTGATTTTATTTTCCTCGCAAACATCAGCTCTGCTGGTGACATACCTGTTGGTGTGTTTGGATTTGTTATCACTCAGTATACTCTTACGATTTGTTGTAGAACTACCTCATCCATGACTTCTTTATTCGACTTTCTTAGGGCTCTCTTGAACGTATCACCAAAGCATTCTGCTTGTTCATTAGATCTGGAATAGTATGGCACCATAGTTACATGTTCTACAGTGAACATTTTGCAAAACTTTTGAAACCCAAACGACACAAATTGCGTAGGCATATTTTTTTTTACCACAGTTGCTCTGGATGGATCTGGTTCCCATTCGTTTTTATTTATAATCTGACCCAAGTATTTAATTTTTTTCAGAAAGAACTGGCACTTTTCTTCACTCAACTTAAAACCATATTCTCTTACCTTTTCGAATACCCTTTTTACATGTTCTACATGTTGCTTTTGTGATTTGCTTTTTATTAGGATATTGTCAAAATAGGCGACAGCAAAATTACTGCCTACCAGCATTGAATCTATTACTTGTTGAAATGTGGAAGGGACCATTTTTACACCGAAGAGAAGGGACCATTATTACACTCTGAGAGTGGTGGTTCCAAGTACATTACAAAAAGGTGTATTGCAACAATTTCACAACAGACATCCAGGAATGGCAAGGATGAAGGTTCTGATGAGGAGTTATGTCTATTGGCCGTCTATGGACTGAGATATGGAAAACTTGATCAGAACGTGCCGGGGTTGCGTGCTCGCAGCCAAAGACCCTGCTGGTAACATATCAATTGTGGCCAGAGATGGAGAATCTATAGTCTACACATTGACAATGCCGGACTGGTAAATGGCGCTTACAATCTAATCGTAGTAGATAACTGTACTAAGTAGCCAGAGGTTTGCATGTGCTCTAGAGCAACCTCTAAGACAACTACAAAGTTAAAATTAATGAATAGTAAGTCATCCAAAATGCTGAAAAAATGTTCTCACCAGACTATGTTGCGAACTCAGTTACAGAATTTAAGTATGAACCAGACGAAGGAGTTACCTTCGAGTTGTACTGCAGAATATACGAACAGATCTTCAATAAAGAGTGCAAAGATTGGGACGACAATATGAAAACGAATCTAATCCTAAGAAAACTGGCAGCAGGTGAAAATAAGCATCACAGCAATTACGTACTCCCCCCCCACAAAAAAAAACCTGACATAAACTTTAAAAATAGACATATTGTGTAAAACTTTAAGCAAATAAATCACGCTGGAAATGTTTGAACCTAGAAAAAAACCACGACGAGAACTACATCACATATACTGGTAGAGTTAACAGAGAATGTGAATATTTCATATTAACGCCAGATATGTTTAAGTGCTCGATATTTATTCAGGGAATAATTGCAGAAAATGACACAGAAATAAAAACAATAACTCTTGCTAAGCTGGAACAAAACCTTACAAGTGTCAGAAGAGTGTGAAAAAATAGTAAATTTAAGACTCGACGCACAAAAGATTGAACATAAAGACTGCTCCTAAGTGAAACAAGTGGGAAACAGGCAGAATAGAAATCAATTGCGTACTAAAATACAGTATAAACAGGACAAAAATCGAGAAACAAACCCATGTTTTGTGTGTGGAGGACTACACATAAGATAAAATTGCCCATTTAAGAAAGTGGAATGTTTCCATTGTGGAAAAATTGGACACGTAAAAGCACACTGTAAAACCAAGATGACAAAACATTGGAACAAAGAAAAAAGAATAAACAAGATAACGCCGAAGGAAAATGGTCATGTAACGAAGAGAAAAGTCGTAAATGTGAAAATTGAAAATATAAGAGTAAAAATGCAGTTAGATACTGGAAGTGATATTACCATTGGGAATGAAGAAACTTGGAAGTATATCGGTAAGCCAAAATTAAAAAACAACTGGCATCTGAATTTTTATTCTGTTCATTTCTAAGAGCTGCTTTTATTTTCGTAATATACTTATCACTTGCAGTTTTCATTCTTAAATCCTGTGCCGCCGTCACTGGTAGTTCTTGGATAACGGTCGTCATAACACTTTTAATCTCACATTCTGCCTGCAGTGTGGCTATAACAGTCTCTTCTAGTGGTTCCATATTTTTTGGAATTAATCCCGATTGTATTGCATTTTGAAATTATAATTTAGTAATATTACACCCTAGCGTTGCAGGCGGTTCCCAGCATGAGTCGGTAACCCTTTTTTAGACCGATAAATTGGCAGCAAAGGTCTAAGGTCTGTTTGTAATAAAAAAAACTTCTGCCATACAGAAACCTGTGAAATTTTTTGACTACAAAAATAATTGCTAGGGCTTCCTTTGCAATTTGGCTATATCTTTTCTGTCTCTATTAGCAAATGCGAAACACGAACCAGCATACGGGATTTTCGCTAACTGTAACTCAATTTTTATTATTGTTGTATTTGTTTTTGCAGCTCCTGTAGTTATTTTTGTTGCTGCTCTTGAAGCTGTACTACTGCAGCTAATAGGTTTTCCATGACACAGATATTGTCAAATAACCAATGTGAGTTTCAAACGATCCTCAACGCCAGATGTTATATCCTTATGGATTAATGAATACACTGCAACTGAACAAAGCACCCATGTTTCCAGAGGAGAATTATTCAATTAGTAGGTATCTTCACTTTCCCTTGTCTATTATAGTTATTATGTCTTGGTCTATTATTTTCTTACTTCTTGTTTGTTTGAATAGGAAAGTCCCACAGAATCGTATAATTCTCCGACTTCTGCCCTCTTTCAACCCGATGTTCATAGCATATGTTTCTACCTTCAAGTCCTTATTTCTAGCAAAGCTTCCAGTGTTTAATTTTTACTATTTGGTCATGCATTCATTCTTATATTCTTCCTGTGCCAACTTGGGACATTCTACAACAACATGGCCCTATCTCGTTCCAAGATCTCCAGATTCTATATTTTTCTGACTTCTCCCCATATACATTTTTCCTCAAGTTCGTTTTTATCATTTCATCCTGGATTGCTACAATTATCTATTCTTTTTCATGTTTTACTTGTTTTAATTATTAGGCCAGGGTACCATGCTGGGGTACCACCTTGGAAAAATGTAAGATGCTTACAGCACCTAGGTTTTTCAAGCAGTCACCCATCTAAATACTCACTAGGCTCAATGTTACTTAATTTTGGTAATCGAATGAGAACTGGTGCATTCAACGTGATATGGACTATTTCTTTTTTTAATTGCATTTTTTTAACCAAGTCAAGGATTTTGTTCCACATATATCTTCAGTGGCTCTCCAAAATTAACCATGCAGATGTTGCTCTTCTGTATGCCTAAAGTGCTCTCTATGAATTTCATTCTTGTCCTTTTCTCCTATTTCACACTCAATCACCTGTTCCTTATTCTCTGTCTTTTGTAGTTACTCTGTACTATTCAGTAAATATTCTAGTAGGATTTTTCTTGCCAACTGTAAACACTCTTCCTCGGCAATTTTAGCCTTTTCCACCCTGGTTTCTCTTCAGGTACAACCAGTTGATATCAACTTTCGGGTGGTAGGCTCCATACATTGTCAACAACATTATAGATTTTCTGTCAATTTTCTGTGTTGTTTTTGGACCAGCCTACAATTCCAACTCCATATCCAATTTGGGGTTCTATTCTTGCATTTATTGCTTCAAAAACATTTTTTGCATTCAGCTTTGGCTGCAATAATTTTCTCACTCTCCTTGTATACTTTCGACTGGTAATTTTTTTCATTTCTTCCTGTTTTATTTCAGCAGCTTCCAGTATCCCAAAATGGTTATACCACCCTCCTTTCTCAACTGCTTTCATTATTTGCCCATTTGGCATGTCAATTCCCTGGCTTCCTTCATATCTTCCTCATTTCATTTTCAACATAGCGCACTTTTCAATCCCAAATTCCATACCCACATCATTTGAGGAAATGCTAACAGTATGTATAAGACTTTCAAGCTGTTTCTCATTTTTGTGCATAAATCTTTATATCATCCATAAAAAGGATAAATAATGGAAGCTATCAACTACTTCTAGCTTTCTCCACTGGCATCGGATGGAGTGTATTTTCTGTACATTTTTACTGTTTGTTGTACCTGTGCACCTTCCACACACAAAAACTATTTTTGTGTTAACCTTCCCCTGGCATTGCTACACCTCTTATGCGTCCATAGCTTATACCAGGTATGTCTTATGAAATTTCTACCTATGCTTTTTCTGCAGACCAATCAGGGCCATCTACCTGAGGGGATTTGTGATTTGTTGGTTTTCCTATTTACTAAGATTTTGGTTTTTGCTAGATTAACTCTAAGCCCTTTGACTTTAAACCCCGTTTCCACACCTGAAATTTCTTCTCTAGTTCTGGAAGTGATTCAGACATGAGAACACAAATATCAGCATAGAGGAGCTCCCAGGGACAGCCCATCTTAAATTCCTCTGTTATTGCCTGGAGGACTACGATGAACAAGAGGGGGCTGAGAACTGATCCTTGGTGAACCCCTATTTGTAACCTGAATATATATATATATGTATGTATGTATATGCATGTATATATATATATATATTAAGAAAAAGATGGTAGTCAGGGTTTGGCAAAAGGGATGAAAGCACTAAATAAATATTTTAAAATCCAAATCCTGATTCTTCTTTTTCTTAATATATAAACAAGTACACCAATTTAAACAAGCTATACACACACGCACACACATATGCATACATACGCATGCACTCACGTGCATCCCCCATACACACATACATATTAGTTGCATTCCAGTTGTTTTAATAATCTTCGTATCTTTAACTGATGCCACTTGGCAGTATATTCTCTTGAAAGTGAATTCAAAGCAGAGTTACTCCTTATATTTGCTAGTATTGTGTCTCACGATTTTGATTTAGCACTTCTCAAAGACTCAAGTATTTCCTGATAATTATAATACAATTATCTTAATTCACTATGAGGGAATTTGTATGTTACAGTAGAGAAGCAGATATTTCCTAATTAATGAATTCCAATCTTGCCAGGCTCTCATTGAGTGACAAACACCATTCAGCGAAGTTCTAAATGCCTTGTGGTATTTTGTTAAGTCTTTTATCTTTTGGGTTCAGATTTGCTGAAGTCAATTTTGTCTTTCATCTTACTTGTGATCAATAAACTAAGAATTGGCCAATATAGATGTTTGATCTGAGGGACTACACAGCTTTTTCAAACTTTCTGGCCTTGTGCCAAAATCATCATCATCATCATTAACATTATTCTCATTGTTGTTGTTATCATTATCATTATTTAAAAGTAGTGGTGTGGTGGAGACGGCAGTGCTTTGGATGCAATGCTTGCAGTAATTAGTCAAGTCCCTTGTATTCTTAATTCAGATCCTCTGGGTTTTACATCTTTCTTTCAGTGTCAATAAAATATAGGTCAGGTACTAAGTTGTATTACATTATGTACATATCTTCTCTAAAGTACATGAAGGCAACTAAATGGCAGAAATGTTTGAGCATTGCGTAGAATGCTTCATGGTATTTGTTACAATTCTCTTCACTCTGAGTTCAAATTTTACTATGATCAACTTTGCTTTACCTCCTTTTGTGGGGTCAATAAAATATAAAATCCAAGGTGGTTGATTACCAGAACAGCTAGAAAGTTGGACTAAATGTCTTGAAGTATCTTTTCTGTCTCTTTGCATTTTAACAGCAATGTTTGCAATAATACAGAGGTTTAGCTCTATCAGTCCAAGTTCGTGGCCTTTCTTCTTGAATAAACAGTGGTGGTGAAGAGAGGGGGGAAACATGCATGCATGGGCAAATGCCAATCTTCTTCATGATTGGTTGAAGAGATCCCTAAAAGTATACATATTGTTGTGCCTATGACATAAATAGAAGAACAATATGTGTTACACTAATGAAATAAAATAATCGACTGAACTGGATAGCATAAAGAATAAGAGGAACTAGCTGATGAATTTTAATATGTGATATAGATGATATAAAAGCATATAAGGCGGCAAGCTGGCAGAAACGTTAGCACGCCGGGCGAAATGCTTAGCAGTATTTCATCTGCCACTGCGTTCTGAGTTCAAATCCCGTCGAGGTCGACTTTGCCTTTCATCCTTTTGGAGTCAATAAATTAAGTACCAGTTACGCACTGGGGTCGATATAATCGACTTAATCTGTTTGTCTGTCCTTGTTTGTCCCCTCTGTGTTTAGCCCCTTGTGGGTAGTAAAGAAATAGATATAAAAGGATATAAAATGATAAAAGTGTTGTGAATGGCATCAAAGTATGATAAGTATAAAACTATTGCTAACTTATTTGTTGGAATTAGTATCAAGAATTTAACTTGAAATAATTATGGCTCCACAAGTACAACACAGCACATTCACTTTGTGGTTTTTCGCATCTCTTCTTCAGCAAGTACAATTTTATTGTTTGCTAGGAAGGTTCAATATTCCTGAAGTATGTTTAGAGATGAATTCCATTCTTATTGAAATTATTAAAATAATATTCAACAAGCAAATATTGTCTTTACCCTACTGTGTAATTATTTTTAATTACCATATTTGTTCATTAGACAAATTATGTTAACTATTGTTTTTATAAGGATGGTGTCTCTGAATAATGAATCTCCAATAATTTTTTTAGAGAATAAAGCACAGGCATGGTTATGAGGATATGAAATCTGCTTCATAGTTACTGGTTCTGAGTTTTATCTCACTGCATGGCATCTTTGACAGACATCTTTTATTGCAGCCTTGAACTGATCAGTGACTGAGTGGAAGTGGTAGGTGAAAACTGTATTAAAGCCCACTGTGCATGCACGCACGCACACACACACACACATGTATGTGTGTGTGTGTACAGGGTGACGTCATGTTGAACTTTCCTGTCATAGAGCTGTTCTTTAGCTCTCTACTTCTAAAGAGAAATGTAAAGAACTTTTATGTAAATAACAGACAAGTGTTGTTGGTAGGAAGGACAACGAGTGGTAAAGCTCTTCAATAAGTACTCATCTGACTCATGCCAACATGGAAAAACTGACATAAAACGAATGAAGCAACTCAACCTCTATTGTGGGAAACTTTATTATATGGGCTAAATTTCATAATGAAGAAATTGAAAATCTGTTGAATGTATGCATCAATAAAAATGATTTAAAAGAAAACTAGAATGAACTGCTGTGTATTACTGTTTGCTGTCAACTGATAACCAATTCCAATACCTTAAACAGTTATATTCTTGCCTTTTTTTGTTTTGTTTTGTTTTTTCTTTTTGTTGAGATATTTTCAATTTCATCTTAGCTTTATAATAGGTATATCTAAATGTAATGAATTATCATTGTTAATGAGTTTTTAGAGTTTCAGTATTGCCAAAGATACTGATAAATTAATTAGTAAAACTCCCTGCTTATGTGATCAAATAGAAAGGTTTCTATTCAGATGGCAAGATGGAAATATTTCATTAGTTAACTGTTCCAATTCACGGACTCCCAGAGATCATCCAAATTCTTAAATATATTATCTAGATATACAAATATATGCTGGAATGTTGCCACACTTATTTCATAAGCCATTTGGAATTGAAGAAATGTATTAATAGAATGGAAGAATTTCAAGTCTTTTAAGGGAATTATTTATTAGGCTAAAGCATTTACATCCATATTCACTTACCACACATTTTAATTAAATAATTATATTTGTCAATATATTAGATACTGAATATTTTACTTTTAAATTGATATATGCTGTAATAGTGAAGATACAATTAAAGCTGGGATCTCGAAGTGCTGATTATCTTTGTCAATTCGACCTTCTCTTATTTTATTGTATTTCATAGTCAATTGATATCCTCCTTCTCATCACCATTAGTTTAATATCAAAGTTTTCATGAGATGCTTTAGACACTCTTCAAAATGGCACTTTATTCACTTTATCAGTATTTCTTCCTATAATGCATTTTCTCATCCCTGAGGCTTACCTTTCTAAGCTCTTATATATTTTGCTCATCCTAGTTCTTGGGCTAGATCTTTCATGTCTATCCACTGTTGACAATTCTCAAACAGAAAATATAGGGTTACACAAATTTTTATTCGCTTTTACTGAAGCCTAATAAAACTAATGTGAACGGATCTGTGTGGTCATCACTTGACCTGAAAAAATAATAAGTAAAACACTCTTCAAACGCATACTGCCCATCTTATAAAAGACAGGTCATATTGGAAGGTTAATGTAATCCTAAAGACACTATGTCTGAAAAAAAAAACAGAAAATTATCATGGCTACTTATTAAGGGATTACCTGAAGATAAACGACAACTAAAGCCTAATACTTTATTTATTTATTTATTTGTTTGTTTGTTTATTTATTTTTTTCTTTGTCTAAATTGATCCAAATCAAACTTGCTTTTGTATAGCAAAAGGTTTTTTTTTTATTCTAACCCTAAACCAAAACTAATTTGGAATTTGGTCTTGTTGAGCCAATTGTTAGAAGTACTACGGAATTCAGTCTAAGAAGAAAACAAATAAACAAATAAAAGTACTAATTTATTTCCACAATGTCATCATGTTGAAACATAGAATAGTCAGAAATAAAGTGTTTCACTTAAGTTAATTAACTTTATTAAATAGCTCTATTAGGTTTATTCTAGAGGAACTCTAATTTTCTGTAACTACATTAGTTCAAGCTGTGTTGATTGTATCTTGCACTTCTAACTTCCTCTCATATTTAAATCCATTAGTATGTCTTGTCTTACTGAAAACTGTTTACCAATTACAACCATTTTATTGCTTCATTTAACTACACTTACTTGATTACTAGCTATTTTACGATAGTCAATTAATTTTACCTGTTGAGAAGATTAATTTGGTTGGCTGTCTTTAGGAGAATTTCAGCAAAATATTTCACCAGAGGAGTCCATTCCTTTAACAATGAACTGAAGAAAGTCTCTATGCAGTCATTAGACCTGCTAGAAATAGTAGCCAAATATCTAGAAAATTATATCCTACTATCTTAAAAGGAGAAAGAGACCATAGTACAGTCCTAAATGTACAGTACCTGAAATAAGATATGATGATCAAATTTGGAATGTCTTTGATTATAGGTCTACTCAAACAATGACTGACCAGAAGCTAAACAACAACAATTTTTTTAATTAATCACTATTAATAAGATTTCAAAAATAAATTTGTATTTTTAAAAATGGTGTAAAGTTCATTAAATAATATGACAGGTGTCATCTCGTAAACATAAGGTGTCATTTTAAGTTGGTGCACATTTTCAGGAGAAAATGCATCTTCCCTTATAAAATGTTCTATAGAACATATTTATTTCATAATTGTGCTTAAAAATAATTTTCACTACGATCCTGACAAGGGGAACAAAAAAATTGCAAATATGTGTAATAAAAAGCAACTATGAGAAAGAATACATCAATCTAAAATTAACTCTATTTTAAACTGTTAAACATAAGTGGAAGCTATTTTATAGAATACTTTTTTGTGATATTGAATATTCTGATAAAATAAAAGTTAGGAAACATTTATGTGTTCATTTATTTTCTTGATTATTTCAGGATTAGGAAATACTTTGATAAAATACTTAGTGCTTCTTGAAATACCTATCACAGAATCCATATTCCCTCTAATGGAACTTCAATTTGTATTGAAGAATCTGCTAAAAGAAGGAAGTAATTTCTTTTATTTGACAGATCTGTCATTGCTATAAATTCCATTGATAGATTTTCAGGACAAGTAGCTGGAAAAGAGGAAAAAATAAACTGAGAAAGAGAGAGTAAAATCTTCACTTAAGTTAAAAACCATATTTTCTGTATATCAGTGTGTTCCATTTTTGTCTCATTTTTTCATCAATTTACCGTTAAAAACTAGAGGGTTTTCTTTTGCTAAAGATTAATATAACAATATTTTCCCATTCCCAGATATCTTTTATTATCACTAGCATGTGTTTATGACCAGGTTTTAATTTTGTAAATCCTCTAACAACTTTGTAAACAGAAAAAAAAAATTGTTTCTGTTCATCTCACTCGGTGTGCAGAATCATTAAAAATAGAAGAGCTTTTAACATTAGAAAATCTGTCACTTGTTTACCAAAGTAAAGATAAATGTAAAAGCTTTGATGGAAGAGAACATTAAACAATCAATGTTGACAAATAGACTTAATAGTGCAAATACAGATAAGTATTTCCTAGATATTGCAAGACTTGAAGAGGAGTTAGATCTTGAGACGGACTTGTTAAAGAATATTTCTGACATCAACTTAATGTATCGAAATTTCACACATCAAATGATGTTAAGTGGGGTTGCAGGGTAAACGATTAAATTCAGTGATGTGCATAGCAAAACATGTAATGAAATGGCTGTAAAACAGATGAGGAAAAGGAAAAATTAATGTCTTGTAAAATGTGAAGTAGGATGAAATGTATAGGATACGTAAATGGGGATATAGTGATTTCAATGGACAATGACAGAGGTTATAAATTAAGAAGATTAACAGTATTTATAAAAAAGTTTGGAAGTTATCATGAACTTATATGAAATGAATAAAGTTAGTTAAGAAGATTGACGCCTCTCACTTGCATTCTCTACTTATAATATTTCAGTCGAAATAAATAAAAAGAAATTCCCTCTATAGTATACATGGTTTAACTCTAAATAGCACTTGTAAATTAATAGACATTATCATCGATGATAAGGCACAAAAATTTCGATTTTGAGTGACATAACAGTTCTAATAAAAATATATGTATTGACATAAATATGGCTGTATGGTTAAGAACCTTGCTTCCCAACCACATCTTTTCAAGTTCAGTCCTACAGTATGGACCTTGAGCATATGTTTTCTGCATTTTGGCTGACCAAAATGTTGCAGGTGGGAACAAAGAATACTGTCATATAATTATATATATATATATATATCATCATCATCATCATCATTTAACGTCCGTTTTCCATGCTAGCATGGGTTGGACAGTTCGACTGAGGTCTGGGAAGCCATAAGGCTGCACCAGGCTCCAGTCTGATCTGGCAGTGTTTCTACAGCTGGATGCTCTTCCTAATGCCAACCACTCCATGAGTGTAGTGAGTGCTTTTTACGTGCCACCAGCACAGGGGCCAGAGGAGGCTGGCAAATGGCCACGATTGTTTCAGTCATCAGACTGCAGTCATGCTGGAGCACCACCTTTAGTCGAGGAAATCGACCCCAGGACTTATACTTTGTAAGCCTAGTACTTATTCTATCAGAGTCTTTTGCTGAACCACTAAGTTACGGGGAGGTAAAAACACACCAGCATCTGTTGTCAAGCGATGTTGTGAGGGTACAAATACAGACACAAACATAAATACACACACACACACACACATATATATATATACATATACGATGGGCTTCTTTCAGTTTCCATCTACCAAATTTACTCATAGGGCTTTAGTCACCTCAAGGCTATAGTAGAAGACACTTGCCCAAGATGCCATGCAGTGGGACTGAACCTGGAACTATGTGGTTGGTAAGCAAGCTACTTACCACACAGCCTTTCCTGCACCTATATATATATATATATAATTGTATATATGTTTTCATAAGGTTAGTTAAAATATATTTATGACATATTTCAGCTTCTAAAAACAATTTCACTGCAGCTATCACAAATAAAAAATTCTCTCTTATGGTAAAAGGTGTAAAAATTCCATATCTTTAGAAGTTGAGATATGTCACAAACATATTTTAGCTAACCTAAAGTTCATTTATTTCTAACCCATGCTGCTGCATATATATGTTTGTATGCATCACATCATCATACTAGCAAAGTCTTCTCTCATGTGGTGAGCAAGGGAGAAGACTGTGCTGGTATGGTCGGGTGATGCATATGGATGAGGACAGCTGCGTAAAGAAGAGCCAGCCTCTAACTGAGGAGAAAACCCGTGGTAGAGGTTGACCCAGGAAGGCATAGGACAAAGTGATGAGGCATGATCTTTGGATGTTGGGTCTTGCAGAGGCAATGATAATTGATCGAAATCTTTGGCATTTTGCTGGGTGATTTCCTACTGAGAAGACATGTCAAACCAAGTGAAATCATAGTTGTGGCCAGTGCTGGTGTCACGTAAAAGGCACCTGTGCCAGCGACACATAAAAGTGTGACTGCACTTCTGGGGTGGTTAACATTAGGAAAGGCGTCCAGCCATAGAAACCAAGCCAAATCAGACTGGGGCTTGGTACATTTCTCAGGTTTACCAGTCCCAGTAAAAACCATGTAACCCATGCCAAAATGGAAAACAGATGCTAAATAATGATGATGATATACCCCCCCCACACACACACAAACACACACATACACACACACATGCACAAACACACACATGTATGTGTGTGCATGTGTATACTACAAGCTTATGTGTGCATATGAATATGAGTTCATCATCTTGAAATCACATGATGAACGAAACAAGTGACCCTGATATACAAGCATGCTCTTTGTTTCCAACCTTCTGAAACATGTTTGGTCATGGGGAAATGTTACCTTTCTTGAAAATAAGTGGGGCAAGGGACAGGAATGGCATCCAATCATAGAAAATGTGCCTCAACAAATTCTACCAGCATGAAAAATTGGCTGCTAAAATATGAGGATGATGACAATGAAACAAATATGGTTAGAACTGACGAGCAGAGCTGAAAAAGCATTGAAAATGGTGAAGACAGATGTTCAGTGTGTATTACATGAAAAATATTAATGCATTTGAAAAGTGACTGAGATTGTTGGTTTGGTTATTAATATAAATAACGATGTTAGCAGATTTCTTGATAAAAAAATTTTATGGCAACAAGGAAAAAAATTTTTCACAGATCTTCCATATATATCTGGGCTTTAAAAGATAGGGTTATGGTGATCATATGGAGATAAATAGCAAAGCAAAAATAACAATAACTTTGGGATATGAGATGATTTCATGGACAGATAGGTACAATGAATTTATATCTTTGTCTATACTTTCATAAATATAATGCTATAAAATTAATGTTAGAACTGTTATCTACTATAGTCATCAAGTAATTATTTTATGCCTATGTTTCAAACATTTCCAAGGTATCATCATCATGGAAGGAATAATAGAGATGATAACGTTGATGCTGATCAGGATAATGTCCATTTTTTTATACTGGCATAGACTGGCTGGGCCTACAATGTAAAACGTTATCACGTCACTCAAATTATAGGTCATTTCGATACTTTGTGATTCAGATCACCTCTTCACTTATTGTTTTTCCATATCTTTCTATTCTGAAGATAGCCTCTAGTGTCAAAGTGTTTAGCGTGGTGCCTGAACAAAGAGTCATAGTATGAATGAAGAGAAGAGTCAAGTATTCCATCAGTTACATCAGAGGAGCAGATTCAGGCATAGTAGCTATAGATAAGTCAGAAAGAAGAAACATCATATCATTGACCCGTCGGTTAAAGTGCATTGATGAATAAATCTTTGCCAAACAGCTGAAAAATTTCTTTTACATGCAGTTTAAAATGTTAATATGTATCACAGCAGTATTGCTGCAGATATATTAAAGGTACTACCATAAGGATTCCACTTGAGCTCTGTAGGGTATCAGCAACTTACGATAGTTGAATTATCTTGTGGTCTTGAAGGAGATGCTATGTCTTTGGAATGCAGTTTTGACAGGGTTATATATGTGTGTATGTGTCAATGCCATGAGAGGTTGTTAGAGTTTTTCAAACCTAGCACTTGCAGCCACTTAAAAGGTTTAAATTGTGTATTATTAATATATATATTAAGTCGTAGTACAACATTGCTTCCTTAATGTGTGAAGCAATTGTGTCTTGAGTGCTGCTGATGTAATGTGCTTGTTATAGCCTTATTAACAACCTTAAACTTCCCAGTGAGCAAATTTCTGTCATTGTAATGGTGGGTAAATGCTGACCAACTATTAATGATAGACAGCTTCTTCCAAATTACGTTTCCATTCTCCACCCCTGGTCTACTTAGCACATTCCTCTTTTCTTCTCTCAACATCTTTACTATTTCTCATCTCTCAGATTCCATACTAAACAAGTTGCCCAATAATCCCTTTTGAATTATCTTCCCACCCATATTTTCTCTGTAAAGATATTCATACTGAGCATCAAATGAGCCAGTCTGGTAAACCCTGCAAAGGGGTTAGGTATTGCTTCTTCTCCACAGACTAACTAATAGTATCTTTAAAAAATGGATTTCTGCATAGCTTAAACATGCTGAAAGTGGTTTTGGGGATGTGGGTTTATGTTGTTTATGGAATGTGTAGCAAGAAGAAAACTATTCACCAAACACTTAGCTGTCAAGAGTAGTTGGTAATTGCTGTCAAGAACTGTCTCTCCTACATGATGTCTTTAATGCCTATAACCCTGTCACCTCACATCTAATTGGCTTTTCATACATCTTGATTATTTATATCAAATTGATCATACTTGACCCATTCTCCTCCTGCCTCTGTAGATCTACCATATTAAATAACAATCCATAAAAGAAGCCACATTCTGGTTGTTTGGCCTGTTAGAAATAGCAGCTATTTGAAAAGAGAATGCATTCAATAATGTATTACTAAACATCCCTAAAAAAAGATTTGGTCATGACTGGAATGCCTTTGATCACTGGTCTGGTCAATCAGTTCTGACTTGAACAACAGCAACAGATATCTAGCAGTATTGGACTCCTTAAATTTGTTTTAAGCAGTAAGTATTTTTTTCTGAGAAATAAATCATTTGTTTCCTAAAGAGATACATGTTTGCTTCTCAAGCAAAAAGCTATAGAGCATTTTTTTCAACATGAAACACTTAAAATTATAGCAAGTGAGGAAACCTCTCTATGGTTATCTGACCTGCTAAAATCAATTGGAAAATCTCCCTCAAATCATACACCGTTATTTTAAAAACAGGACATATTAGGTAAGGGGATTATAGAAACAATACATTTGAAAAACAAAATGGATGAAATAGCCACATTTGGAATGTCTTTTGATCATAGCTATTTGATCGGAGATGAAATGGAGTTAAACAACAGTAACTTGAATTTTTATGTATCATTGTCATGAAGGCTCTAATAGTCAAGTACAATTTCTACTTGTTGGTGAATGCCTGAGCATGACATATAATATGGATGCACTAATGCATATCAGAACTAGGAACCAGATATAATTGTAAAGTACCATAATCAGAACTATCAGAATTAGAGTCTAGATATAATAGGGAAGTAGGCTAAGAAAGTTGAGTAAATTTTGGCCTTCATTGAATATTTCTAATTTTAAATGGTAAAACCAGAGGAGGAAAGGTAGTATCTCATGGTCCATTTCAGGACCTTCAAGATTTGTAGAAGTAAGGAATTTGTCGTCAAGATGATGATATTCTGGTCTGAATACTTATAACTTAGTTGGCTTTGCTAATGTCCTGTAAGGACCAAATGGTGGTGTTAAACTTGGCAATAGAATAAGCCACATCGCTTTTACTTCACTATCCTTCAGTGCTAAGAGCTAACACATCACTTATGAAATTTATAGTACTGCTACAGCCTATAACAGCAAGTTATCTCTGTTTATCCACACCAGTTTTCAACTACTTGCATTGACTCATTTAAGAGTTAACTTTCTTGACTATAAGTACAATGCAGAGCTGGTGGCAGTATACAAATACATATGTACTTATACAAGTATATATGTATTATTACTGTTGCTTATAACAGGGACCATCATTTAAACAACTCACAATGAAATTAATCAAATATACCAATATGCTTATAATTCACAAAACATTATGCCAGTAGCATGCTTGCAATACGCAATCTACAGGGTAATTATTCACCACTTTAATTATTCCATCAATTTACTTCTTTACATTAATTTTACAAATATAAATGCCACAATTTAAACAATAAACACTGGAAAGTATTCTGAATTTCATCGTTTTAAATAAATATTATCAAGTAAAAATTCTAAATTAATGGAGTAGAATTTGTTGTTCACTGATCATACATCAAAAACATATTCATTTTCCAAATTATTATGATAAAATGATTTATCACTGAAACTGGAGTTAGACTTTCATTTCCTTTTGTTTCACTTCACTACTCAGCAGAATATATATATATATATATAGGCACAGGAGTGGCTGTGTGGTACGTAACTTGCTTAAACCACATTGTTCCAGGTTCAGCTTCACTACAGGAATAAAATATTCCCTATATTTCTAAATGTAAAGTAACAAATAAGAAAAAAAGTGAGGCTTGTTAGAACTGGTCATAAACAAATTTTCAATCAGTTGCAACAAAGCTGTAGCATGGCCAAGTTGCAGTGATGCAATGAATATTAGTCAGCTCGTGAAGTAAATTAAAAGTCGATTTAACAGTTTGTGTTATTATTGGACAAAATGGATCTTCCATGTTATAACTGCTCCTACCTTCTCACTTTCAGAATAAAATTTGGTGTCAAATAATGGTTCCTTTGTTGTTTTGGTTAAATGGTTGTCTGGACTTTTCATAATGTGTAAAAGAGGGTTACACTGGATCAAAGTTTTCTTCTTCGGTATTCTAAATTCCTGAGAAACTCTCAGAAAAGCTTTCATTACTTACTAGGAATGTTATCTCAGAAATGTATTGCATTCTTCAGACAGATAATTTGATTCATTTATAAAATGGAAAAATTAGTTTGCAATGTAAGAGAATCGAAGATAGCTAGCTACATTTGGAAATTGACACTGCATCATTTAGTAGGGACACTAGGAGCTTACCTTTATTAAATATAACTTGTTACTTTGAAAAAATGACAGACATTTATTAAGCCAATAATTGATTTTCCAAATGACAGTGCTTAAAACTGGCAAACATCCTCTTACTTTCACAAAGCCTTAGTAAACAATAATCTAATAGCAATGACTAACATGTGTAACTAGCGACTGATAGTAGTATGTTTAGCAGAAAAATGCTATGGATGGTGATGTCAGAAATGTTTATGATGACAGCAACAAATGCAATTCTAAAATAAAAGTTTAAAAAATGCATCATAATTACATTTATAAATTTTCCAAAGAAATACAAAGAGCAATGTTTTCTTATAGCTCAGGGTTATTGAAATAAAATAAATCCAATCTTGATTCATGCAGATAGCAACACACCAACTAATTAAGAACAAAAAATAAATACACACACACAGACACATACACACACGCACACACACATATACAGACATATATAATCATATTCTTTTGGAATGGTATTATGGAAGAAATGATTTAAAATTGCTTAAAAATACTTTGACTTTTTGTCTTCTTTTTCTGTAATTTTCATTTTAAAAATGTATCTTTTTTTTTTTGCTGGGTAGTAAGTTTATTTTATTTTATTTATTTAATCATTTTGGATTATGTCTTTTACTTTATTTGGTGAGAGAATCTTTTTGTTAGAATAGCTGACATAATCTTGTATTTTGCCACAGGATATTCTCCTAAATCTTTCTAATAAAAGATTGTCACTAAATAGCTTATTGCATTATACTATTTCATTCTTGTTTCCAAATAATGGGAAGCTGAAAAGAACAAACAAAATAGGATTTGTTGTATCTTTTGCAATGCTGTATCAAATGTCATTTGTATTTTTGATATTCATGGATGAACATATATATTAGCTGTGATTTTTTTTTTCCACACATGCTCTAATTTGCATTAGGAAAGACCATATATGCCTATCTCTATTAATGTGTGTGTGTGCCCATGTGCGCACATGTGTTTTGAGATTGAGTTTTTATTTTTAAAATTAAGACCTATATTTTCAGGTAAAGATGACATTTCAGGTGAAGAAGATCATCATCATCATCATTTAACGTCCGCTTTTCATGCTAGCATGGGTTGGACGATTTGACTGAGGGCTGGTGAACCAGATGGCTGCACCAGGCTCCAATCTTGATCAGGCAGAGTTTCTACAGCTGGATGCCCTTCCTAACGCCAACCACTCCAAGAGTGTAGTGGGTGCTTTTCCATGCCACCGGCATGGAAGCCAGTCAGGTGGTACTGGCAACAACCTCGCTCGAATGTTTTTACACATGTCACTGGCACAAGTGCCAGTAAGGCAACGCTGGTAATGATCACACTCGAATGGTGCCTTTTATGTGCCACTGGCATGGAAGCCGGTTAGCCGCTCTGTCAACGATCACACTCATATGGTGCTCTTAGTACCCTGCTATATTTTACTGATATTTTATTGCACATAGAAAACAAGTGAGATGAAACAAAAAGGTTTGCAGTCTATATCATCTTCTAGAGTTCATGCTGGGACTCAGCACTCAGCTGCTATTGTTGTGGCTGTTGTTTAGTCAAGGATGACTTTACTCTTCTAAACTAACAAGTTGCATACCATGTCTCCAGATTTACACTCATATACTTGTTTGTTCCTTCTTGAGCCATGCCTGGCTCATAAGGGCCAATTTCCCAGTTTCCTTAGCATATAGGTTTCCCACCTGGATGGGACACCGGTCCATTGCAGGTGGGCAGCAAAATGCAGGAGGAAAGAGTGAGAGAAAGTTGTGGTGAAAAAGTCAGCAGAAGTTCGCCATTACCTTCTGCTGGAGCCGTGTGGAGCTTAGGTGTTTCGTTCATAAACACACGCATCGCCCAGCCTGAGATTCGACCCCATGATTCCTGGACCGCATGTCCGCTGCTCTAACCACTAGGCCATCCACACACTCATATACCCATCTTTATCACCGATCTTTATCATCACTATATCTTCAAACATAGATAATACACTAAATACCAATCTTACTCACTCTGGGTGAGAGCTGCAAATATTTTAATAATTTACTTCCATCAAATTTTTCATAAAAAAACCACAACCTATTGAAGTTCAATCTACACAACAACCACATTGAATAGTCTGTCATTTCTTCTCTGAGAAATTAATTTACAAACAATCATCAGACTATATTAGAAAACACCCCTAGCTGACTATTTTTATTACTTCATGAATCACATTTCTGTTGCCTTTGCATGTTCTTCATAGAAACAAAATAATATTTTAATTGTTTAATCAGGAGAATGGCAAAGCACATGACACTTTACAGGGCAACAGTGATGGTGGAGTTTTATGAAAAGGAGAAAAGTATTCTCAAATCAGGAACCTAGTCAAATGCTTACAAATTAGTGGATTCTGCTAAAGATACCCAAGGACCAAGTGGTGATGCTTAACCAGGTTTTGGATTAAGTATAATATCAAAATAGGCCACAGCAAGATTTGAACACAGAATTCTATAAGCTGGAACAAATACCTCAAGGCATCCCATCTGGTAATTTATTTGTTATTTTCTTTGGAATATAGATGACACTTGCCCAAGGTGTCACATATTCTTTTCTACTCTAGGTACAAGGCACGAAATTTTTGGGGAGGGGGCCAGTCGATTAGATCAACTCCAGTATGCAACTGGTAGTTAATTTATCAACCCCCAAAAGGATAAATGGCAAAGTCGACCTCGGTAGAGTTTAAACTCAGAATGTAAAGACAGACGAGATACCTGTAAGCATTTCACCTGGCATGCTAACGTGTTTACCAGCTCACTACGTTCAAGGTACGTATTGAGATCAAACTGAAAGCTATGTTTGTTTTTTAAAGTCCTAATAACTCATCTTTTCATACTCTCTAAGAACATTTTAAGTAACTATTTGAATGGCTTGGGGTAACCTATACCTTATGTATCTAATATATGTTACTATTCCTTATTCAGTTTAAACCAGTAGAGTCACACTATGGTTGTTGATGTGATGAGCATTTACAGTCTGTCATTATTTTAAACCTCATTGCTATCTAATCTATATATGCTTGAAGGCTCTAATAGCTAAAATACAATATTACTTTGTCTTATTAAACTAAGCTGTATATTTATTCTCAGTCTCTTGTATAATTTTAATATATTCTCTCTCACTCTTTCAATAGTATTTGCCAAATATTAAAATATAGCAGCAATGCTGTTGTTTATACAGCAAATTCTGAAAATTTAAATTAGCAATTGCAAAATGATTATTTCAGAGAAAATGCAATTTTTCTCCTTTGAAATAATCTGGGCTTTAATATAACAGGTAATTTTACAAATATAGTCATAAGATCTGTCAGTGGAAAAAGAAAATCAATAAATATTTAGGAAAACCAATAAACCATTATATTCTCAATAACTAAGGCAAAGATAAAAGAAGTAGAAAAATAATAGTTTCAAATGAAATTTCGTTAAATTAGATAAACTGTAATGGATTAATGTGAAAATGTTTATTTTAACTGTAGTTTGTTTATGTTATAGGAAAGTTGTGTATTTCCTTTATCCACTTGAAAATATTTATATTAGTTACTCTTTTCTGGAATTTCTATTCTGCTGTTTAAATTTATAAAATAAATACTTTTCATAACATTTATTTCAAATAAACTCACCATAGCTCACAATTCTTTAGAGAAAACATTACTAATTCTCATTATTATTCAATTTCTAAACCAGTAATTTGCTGTTGTATTTCATTGTTTGGGCATTTATCTATATATATCTTATTTATTTTATGGTATAATGCATAAGCGTGGTATTACACATTACACTATCTCTTAAAAAATCTGATACTAATATGCTAACTTTGTAGAATATATTTTTTACACATCTGGTTGACACCTAAAAATTATTTAAATTAGTTGAAAACAGTTTAAAGCAGATATAACACTCTCTTAACTTGGCTAATATGATGGAGTAGATGTAGTAGTTTCTATCTTCTTACTCTTTTTTTATTTATGACTGAGTTATATAGATCTCACTAGACATTGATAAAAGATACACATATGTATGCAGATAAACACACATGCACACAAGTATATATGCCCACGCATACCTACATACATTATGTGAAGGTACATGGCTTATTGGTTAGGGCATTTGGTTCCTGGATATCAATATAAGTTTGCTAGTTTCTGCTGCATCAGAAAAACAAGCAGAGTATCAAGTCTGAAATTTCTTGTAAAGAACCTTGGAAAGAAGCTAAAAAGTTGATTTCTGCAAGATTTGAACCCAGAAACTTAACAGAATATTCTTATTTATCATGTAGTAGCATCAAGACAGTCATCAGTTATAGTGTTACAGTTGTAACACTAAAATTGATGATGTTTTTGTGAGTCTGAATTATTGAGTTTATTCACATAACTGTGAAGCAAACTTTTGAACCACACATCCATGTCTGCATCTATAGGACTATATATTTCAAATTCCTTAATCCTATTAGTCCTGAGCATAAGGAGATAACTAGTGTTTGTACCCAAGTTCCACCTCCAAGATCCATAGCATACATGCTTTACATAAAAAAAGTTTAACTGAAAACTACTATGCAGTAATGTCTAGAAACTGAAAATATCAGGAATTGGTAATCTGGGAATTTAGTACCAATATTGTATCACCAATACCATTTGAAATCATTTATTTTCAAGTGATTCTAAGTCATCCTTTCGATATGTTTCATTGAATTCTCATTGATCTTCAGCTGAATCTTCCTAACTTTGAAGAACCTTGTCAGTTGTAAATAATCTATACCTCTATCGCTATTTCCTAAAAGTGTTCAGGAATGAAGAGCTTCATGATAAAAAAAAAAAAATTGGGAAAATACTGAAAAGAAAATCTAAAATATATCTATCAGTAGGGAAGCATTTGTGAACAACCTCATCCTTATTGACTGATATATTTTTTAGTTTGACTGGATGTTAATATAAGTTTGCTAGTTTCTGCTGCATCAGAAAAACAAGCAGAGCATCAAGTCTGAAATTTCTTGTAAAGAACCTTGGAAAGAAACTAAAAAGTTGATTTCAGCAAGATTTGAACCCAGAAACTTAACAGAATATGTTGTGTTATTTTGCCCGATGTTAGCCCAATTTTGACTTGTAGATATTAATAATAATGATGATACCTCAGTGTATCTGAATATTCTCATGATATTTATTTTCAATTCTCCTTTCAGGCTTTTTCATCAATTAAAGAATTTATTAAAATTCAGTTATTTCTAGCAGTTGAACAAATGGTAATGTTGAACAAACATAACTCTGGGAACAACATGGGCACTTTCATTTGTTTCTTTATTTTCTAAAACGCTATCCAGAAAAATTTATATTTGAATCAAAATGGAAATAGCAGACTAATGATGTCCAGTATAAAGATAAATGAAAAAAAGGCAAACTCTATCTAATTGATAAATTACCCTATTTCCAGAACACAAATATCATGGCCACTACTGAATTCATTTTGAATTGATTCTCCAAATTCAAGGAAGAGAAATAGTTTGGTTAAGGAACCGCTTAAGTAAGTAATTACTAATTCTATTAACATAAAGTCTTTCGGGAGTTAATAAGTTTATATTTTTTAATAAAATTCATTTAAAAGTCTGTTAGTTTTCTATGTTAGATTCATTATTGCAAAATCAAATAGTACTCACCATAATGAAGAAAAACCTCTGTGAAATTAGAGACTTCAGCACAAAAGTCTGATAGCTTTGTCAGATGTGAATTAGTAGTGCTTTTGTAGCATGGATTTTAATAGAAATGTTTCATACTTCCTGTAAAATAGATTATCAGGAATCTTAATGTCGGTTCTTTTGACAGTAAACCATGTGACAAAGGGGCTTTTGTGGCTAAGCAAGATAAATAATTATTTTTGCTGGAGTCTGAAATATTGAAATAAAGATTAGCATGATATTATATTACCATTTTAAGATTCAAAATATTAAGCTACTAAGAGGATTTCTTTTGCATATCCAAATTTTAGTTGAGAAGAGTAATGTATTAGTATTTCAATAAACTTGACATGTGAGCAATTGTTTTATTAACTTACCAAATAGACACAAAAGCATAGTTGACTAGTGCAAGCATTTAGAGAATAATTTCCAAGTAGAAGCTTCTGGGATCCAATCTCCCTATGCAGTAACACCTTGGTCTCATGTCATTTATCATAGCCTCAGATTGAAATTTTAGCCTCTAAGTGGAATTTTATAGATGGATAGTGCAGAAACTAATCAGATAATGTTTGTAACTGACACTCTATCAGTTACAATGATGAGTGTTTCAGTTGATTTGATCAATGGAACAGCCAGCTTGTTAGATTAACATACAAGTAGCTGAGCACTGCACAGACATGCATACTCTTAATGTAGTTCTCAGGGAGATCAGCATGATATAGAATGTGACAAGGCTTGCCCTTTGAAATATAGGTACCACTCATTTTTGCCAGCTAAGTGGAGTGGAGCAATGTGAAATAAGTGTCTTTCTCAAGGACTCAATGTGCCATCAGGAACCAAATACCCTAACCAATAAGCCACGTACCTTCACATAATGTATGTAGGTATGCGTGGGCATATATACTTGTGTGCATGTGTGTTTATCTGCATACATATGTGTATCTTTTACCAATGTCTAGTGATGAAAGATATAAGCGCATCAATGAGTAAACTGAAAAAAATTTTAATCACTGCTCTTCAAATTAAGTCATTTGTAAGATTTCTTTTGCATCTTGTCATTTCATATTTCAGTCAGAAATGCAGTAAACCAGCAATTGACTTTTGGAAATTTGTAAAACTATCAATGCTATTGTTCACCAACTGTGACAAAAAATTTAATAACAAAAAAAAAACTTTAAATTCACAAAACTGAGATAGGAAACTAGACAGCAAAACATCCTGTTGAAGATGGACTTGGTTAGAGTGCAACATTTCTTGTTCTACCACATTTATTGTAGGTCATGTGCAACCCAATGCAGCGTTTCGACAGTAAGGTTATTAATGTTTAGATGTTTCCAGGTGTATGTGTTCCTTATTCTTGTTTGGGAAAGATGTTTGTAAAAATGCTTTTGTAAGAGTGTTCTGCAGTGTTATATAAATGTGTATAAATGTTTGCAAGTGATTTTTCATATAGTGGAAGGGATTGTGGAGATTAAAGTTTTCTGTGGTAACAAACTGTGCCTTTTGTAGTCAGTTTTGCTTTTTTGTTATTTTTTCTACAAACGTGATCTATGTATGAAACATGCATAGGGCACACTATTTTGTGCATGTTATAATTTATTACAGTTTGTGGTGGGAACACTAAGGGCCCAGATAGTGTAATCATAGTTGTTAATAGATCTATTGTATAGTTTGTACACTATTGTTATTATTTCTTTCAGTTAGCTTAATGTGATATTTGTTATTGCTCTAAGAATGTTTGTGTGTCAAATTATTTTATTTACAATGTCTTCTATGTGTGATGTGAGTGTTATAGAGATAGATAAAATTCCTCCATGTACTTCTGTCTTCTGTGCATGTGTGTGTGTGTGTGTGTGCATGCATGCAAGTGTGTACAGTAGGCTTATGTTACTCAATATGATGGTTTTTATGCTCTTTAATGATTCTGTTAAGAAGTGAGATATGAATTAGTAGGTAGTGCTTTTTAAGTTTGTTATAGTAGAACCACATTTTTGAATGATTTAAATAGGCTTGGAATATTTGTGCAACAGTGACTAAAGAATTGTGATGTATGTGAGTTTAACCATTTATCCTGTCAAATGTCATGCTTATTTATTAATATATTTTGAAATATTCTTGCATTATCTTTTAGATTTTGATGAGGTGACTTAATTTTAGAATGATGTGGTAGGGTTGATATGAGAGGCTAAATCAGGCCAGTTTGAACATAAAAGAGGTAGAATATTTGGGCAGGATATGGTCTGTTTAAATACTAAAGGGTTAATATCACCCTTGTATGAGGGAGTCTGTATATTGTTGTGAAAATAATAGAAAGTTGGTTAGGTATATCTTGAAAAGCCTTGGCAAGTATATGGATCCCTGCAGTATTCCATTCAGGAAACTAGAAGTTCTGAAAATACTGTTCTTGAAATATAGACTTAGCAATGTGATAGATATTTAACTAGCCAGCGGTTCTTATTGTTTCTAAGGTGATGTTGAATAATAGCTTAAGAGTGGGTAGCTGGGAATGGAGTCAAAATTATTGCCAATGTCAGCAGGTTTTAGAATGGCATGTATGGAAGGTATCCTTTTGAAGTCATTATGTATTTTCTGTGTTAGTTCTGTGAGTAGTGTAGTGGTTAAGTGAAATGGTCTGAACCTACTGATTTGGAGAGAGGGTCGTATGGTTTGTGAAGGCAAAAATTAGTGCTTCTAAACTTTCTGAGGTTATGCATAGAAGGGAGAGGGATTTATTCTGGTGTTAGTTAGGATTTTGATTGGCTTCAGAATTTTTATGATTTTGATCAACTTCCAGAATCTGGGAATAATTCGATAGTGTTAGTACAAATAGTTAGAGAGATATTAATGACTGTTGTGATTCCTTCTGGCCCTAGGTGGTTAAGGATATTTTTGTAATTTTGTCTACTCCATAGATTTATGAACTTTTAGATTTTACCATTGATTTTTTTGGTGCCTGATTGAAGGAAGGGGGTCAATTTGGCATCTAAGGAGAAGGTGTGCATTTTTCAATTTGGATTCCAACCTTCTGTGTATGGTTTTTAGCAGCTGATTTTCTAGAAATGCCTAATAAGAGTTTTAAATTAGTACTTCAGTGTAAGTATATTATTTGAGATTGTTATTGTAACATAGGGTGCGATGTGGCAGTTGTTGATGCTGCTAATGACTCTATATAGTTTTTTGTTGTACCTTTTGTAGTTTATGTTGGACACAAATATTAGCCAGTTTTTTGTTATATAGTATATTTTTTTCATTATCTCTCTTTTCAGATGTTTGATGTTAAGTTTTATTTCATTTGTATTGTGTTTTAGGTTCTCCCTGATATTTATGAGGTTAGTTATTTCTGGTTGGTATGTAATTGCGATTATGTATTATTTTATATATTGCTTTGTAGGTTATGTTCTCTGGATATTTCTATAATTATTTTATTGAGTATTGTACAGCAGTGTCTCAACTAGTTTGTGCTGATGATGAAGTCTGAAAAACCTTGATTCTGTTTCTTGATTGAACACATTTAATTTTTTTTTTTTCTTTTTAAATTTCCAAAGGTGTTTTTGATTTATTCATTAATGTGTTAGTGTGTTGTAATGATAATTGGTAGGTAGTTTGAGGAAAGTTCAGGGATTGTTAGTCAGGTGGCTGTGGTAGATAGGTGTGTGGACCAAAAATCTATGTCTTGAAAAGAGTTGTTGTTGACCTGGTGGAGTTTGTGTGTGTATTTAAGTAGGTCATTCAGGATATAAAGGAAGTTTATTTGTGATGCTATTATGCTATCTCCATTTTGTCTGTATTATATAAAAAAACCAGGAAGTGGTGAGTACATTGAAGTCTCCTGTAATTATGGAGTCTATAAGAGTGATACAGTGTTATAATGGTAATGTCAGTCGTATATACATATGTGTGAGTGCTATGTTGGTTTGTATTTCAAAGTCTATGTTTCTAGTGAAGTGTCAGCACCTATCAATTCATGAAAGTCATTTGTGATATTTATATACTGAATCAAGTTTTTCTATATGTATTATAATACCACCCCTGCTGTATGCTAATCAGATCTGAGTATAGTTTGGAGTATAGAAATTTCTGTAGTGAGGAAATAAGAATGTTTCTTATGTGAATGTTGTGTGTGAAGATAAAATCTTTTAATACAATAAAATTGATTTTAATGTGGATAATATATAACAAAATGTTTTAAAAATCACGTTTACAAAGTTTATTATTATGTGAAGTGTATATGTTATCAATGTATTCTGCATACACTTGTGATGTTGGGAAGAGAGAAAGAAATGACTCTTGTCTTTATCATTGCTGTTGTTGTTGTAATTGTTATTTTTGCTGCAATGTCTTGCATTTTTCTGGAGTATTTGTAATATTTTTTTTTTGTATTTGTATAAGTATTTTGGTGACTTCTGAAGATACTTACATTATTGGTGTTTTTGAGCCACTTCATGAAAATTTATTGTTCTCTGACAGCAGTCACTTGTGTTGGGAAAAATATTTCTGTGTCAAAAAATTCTTTTGTTTGGCATTCAAGCCTTGGCCTTCGCATGCTACCATTTCTTGGATGATAAGTTACTGCACAGATATTTCCTTATTGATGTATTTTACCAGGGTGTTTTTAAAGTTTCTCTTGTAAAATACACACAGATGATTTATCACCTTTTCAAAAAAGTTAGTAAAAGCTAACAAAAGAGGAAATCTCATGGAAAAATTAAGAGGCAAAAATACCCATGGGAGAGGAATGACTTTCCAAAGGCAACAGTGATGGGGCCGAAACAAAAATAGCCTTAAGAAGGAATTGAAATCAAATTTTTGCATGTGTAGAATAGTAAACAGTTTCTATATTTTCTTTAATGTTATTGAGAAAGGTTAAACTGACTGTTGTAAACAATCAAGCTATCTGACTGCTGTCATAAAAGGTGAACCCTTACTATATCAACCTTTGTTCCTAATACCTTGAGACAGATTTTCGTCTTTCAACAGTAGCTTTAGGAATATTATCATAAAGCCCTCATCCTTTATTGATATATCCATGCTACACTAACATGGTAGATTATCAGGATCTACATCTTCATCTTTTACTATCTCATCTCACGTGAGGATTCTGTCATCTTAAGTCTAGCATTTTCAACCGATTTGTTCAATATATGAATATATAGCAAAATCAAAGCTTATGGCAAGGCCTAATCTTGTACAAGAGAAATCTCATTAATAACTGGAAGCAGAAGAAATGAATAATTTTAATCTATGACAGTTCTATGTCTATCCTTTTGTGGAACACAAAAGTCTGTCAAATACACAATCAATTGTGAGTAATTTGCATTATAGAGGATCAATAGGGAACAATTAGAAAGTGTTCCATTCTTCACTAATCAGCAACGAATGATAGAATTCTCATAATTATTATGAGTATTATCCTCAGCTTCCGGGTCATAAGATCACATCCCACTGCAAGCATTGTGTTACATGGGTTTGGAAAGACACTTAACTCTACTTGACTAACGATTCATTCCTATTTAAGAAATTCTCATTAATATCAGAGATTTCTGTTTTCTCAATCATCATCATCATCATCATTATCACCATCATAACTCTTGGTCTTCTTCATCTTAATCTTCTTTTTCTTCTCTTTCTTCTCATCTTGTCTTTCTTCTCCTCATCTTTCTTTTCTTACTTCTCCTCTTCCACTTCTTCTTCTTCTTTCTCCACATTCCCATGTTTTCATCATAATCATCATCTTCAGCTTTATATTCTTCTTCTTCTTCCTCTTCTTCCAACCTAACCTGAGAAGCCATCCTCCAGGAAGTAAATTTTGACTTTCTTTGTGCAGGTAATAGGTGCATCAAATGCAAAACTGTGCAACAAGAGAAGAAGGATAAGTACAGTATTGCACTCAGTTTGATTCATCAACCACAAGAAGAATTAAGCAATATAGAGAAACAATATACAGTCTATGAAAATCATATGTGGATGGATATGCTGCTGAAGTAGTTCTCTTGGAGCTATCTAAGTGATCTATGAACTGCTTTTACCCTTTAGCATTCAAATTCTCTGTTAAATGTAATTTCTATTTATTCACAATGTTTTGAATTAATCATGCATTATCTTGTAGCTTTGGGATTTCTATGATATGATTGTTTACTTTTAGAATGACATTGAAAAGTAGGTGTGAGAGGTTGAATCTGGCCACTTCCAACTTAAAACAGGTAGAATATTGTGGCCAGATGTGGCCCGTTTAAATCCTAAAGCATTAAGGCATGTCAGAAAAAAATCAGACACTAGCAACAGTTTTCCTAACTGTTTGGAAGTAATGTTGGAATGAGGATGGTGGACCTTAGTGCCTATCATGATTATACAGCTGGCCATGATTCTCATAAAGGGAGGTGGATTATTACAAGAGTTAATAATGCCAGGTTAGATACAGATGGTAATGAGTAACTGTTGGTAAATCTAGTGACTCTGTGCCTTTGTTATAAATTAATATTATCCTCATGATGACATGTTGATTCAGTTGATACCACAAATATATTGGGTCATCCCATAAATAATGTGTATTTTTATACTTCTTTTATTTTTCAAAATAAAGATAAACAAAGTTTTTTTAATCTAAAGTATACTCTCCTTCATTTTCTAGAATGCTCTTCCATCTATCTGGTAGACTTGCAAAGCCCCTCTTCCAAAATTCACTTGTCTGTGATGAAAAATACTTCTCCAGTACTGTTCTGACCTTGCCTACAGAATTCATATTTTTCTATCTAAATGATTTGGAAAACTGTGGAATAAATGATAATCAGATGGGGCGATGTCAAGTGAATATGGTGGGTGGGGCATCGTTTTCCATCCAAATTGCTCCAGCCTTCGGAATGTCATCCTCGCTGTATGTGGCTGAACATAATCTTGATGAAGGAACACATTTCATCTTGAAACCAAAAATGGTCGTTCTTCTTCTAGCGCTGACTTAAGCTGCTCAAGCTGCTTGCAGTAGAACTCCTTTATTATCGTTTGATTTGGGTTTAAAAGTTCAAAGTGGACTAAACCTTTCATATCTGGCCAAACAGATAACGTGAGTGAAGACCTTCCTTAGCCTGGGGTGCCAGTGTTTCTTCTTTCTCTACCCACTGTCTTCAGTGCTTGACATTTTAATAGAGAACCCTTTTCTCATTACCAGTCACTATTCAGTCCAAAAAGTGTTCATTCGGGAGGCATGACAACAAAGAAGAGCACACATTCACTCTCTGCACTCGATTAAACCCGAAAAGTTTGTGAGGAACCCGTTGATCCTATTTGCTGACTTTTCGATGGCATGCAGGTGTCAATGAATTGTTGAATGACCAAATTCAAGCTTCTCTTGCTAGTTCCTCAACAGCGACAATGGGATTTTGTTTCACGAGGGTTTGCAAGACGTTCTCATTGAGCTCTACAGATCTTGTAGGATGAGGCTCGTTTTCTAAGCTGTAGTTTCCGGCTTAGAATTTCTGGAACCACCATTGATGCTAGCTTACGCTTATTGTACAATCCCCATATACTACATTAATATTCTTTGCACTTTCCATTGCCTTTATTGAACTCATAAAGCAAAATATGCCAAATATGCTCCTTTGTCACTTCCATTATAGCTTTCAAAAAAAATAAATGTTAAAATCAAACTGTACTCTTCATAAACACAAGGTAAAATTACTACCTGCTTTTATAGCAAGTTGATACAGGTAGTTTATCCTGTCTCCCTCCAACTTTTAGTTCATGCAATTGAAAAAACTGCATCATTTATGGGATGACCCAATATTATGTGATTCAGTTTGTACCATAGTACTCTTTTTATGAATTTAAAATCAAATGCTCTATTTCCTTAGCTACTTTACCAAGGCAAATTTTCATATTTAATCATATCATTTGCTAAGTAAACAGATAACAGACACGACCATAACTATTGTAACTCAACATCATGCTTTTCTTCCATCACCACCCCTCTTTCATTCTCTCTCTCTCTCTCTCTCTCTCTCTCTTTATCTATCTATATATATATATCAATTTATCTGTCTCTTTTCCTCAATATTTTTTCCTGACCAGTTATCAATATATTTCATATAGATGAAAGAAACAATTTTCATCATATGCTTAACTTTGCTAACTTGAACTAAACTTTCTTGAGAAATTTTCACAAGTAACACTTCCTATTTGAAAAGCAACAGCCATGCAATTAAATAGCCACAACCATTGAGCACATAAGCATGTATTCAAACCCTTTTGTAGTAATTTTGTAGAGTTTGGTGAAAAAATGTACAACTTTTTTGTTATCTTAGTGTAGCTGGTTGACAAACAACTATACTCATACTTTATAGTTGAGAAATTAGTGAAGGCATCCATTTGGGAAAACAGCTGTTTGAAACTTTTAAACTTCATGCCATACAAGCAAGCTTGAAGAAATTTATGTGTGAAACTGAAAACAATTAACAAATTGAAAGGAGGCTGTGTCACAGGCTTTGCCTTCGTTCAATGAATAAATACAATGTAGGACTCTTTTGTCATTCCACATAGAGTGCTGGTGCTGGTAGCATAACGTAATGCACCTGGGTTTTGGAAAAGTTTGGAATAAGAAGGTTCACAACATGTAATTAGATGAAGGAACATAGCAAGACAAAGGAGTAATAAAGTGCAAGCAGTACACTTTGTAAAGTGATTGATTGATGGAAGAAAGAACATCCAGTCATTGAAGCCATGCCAAACACGAAGCTAAGAAATAAAATGCAGACTGAAAAAGTCATAGTACAAGCAATAATTCCAGACTTGAATAAAAATTGTTTCAGAGCAGAAATGAATTTTTAGTCCTTTCACATGGGAAAATCCCTTTAGTGCTGGGGAAATGACAAAAATATGTAGTCTACACTTTTGAGAAATACAAAACAACTATGTTGACCAGTTGTCTTTGATGCTGTGGGTGAAAGTGGAATACAACGTGTGATGATATCCATACCACCATGAAATAATAAAGGGTAAAGACCCCCTTCGGTCATGAATGACCATGGGATTGCACCTAGAAAGTTACCCTCCTAGACACAAGTCCGGGCAAGGTTGTTTATGGAAGACCAGCAGTCGCCCATGCAAACTAGCCTCCCCTCTCCACGTCACCGATGTTATCCAAGGGAAAGACAAAGGGAAATACAGCTTGGCACCTGTGACGTCGCAACTCATTTCTACAGCTGAGTGAACTGGAGCAACGTGAAATAAAGTGCCTTGCTCAAGAACACAACACGCAGCCCGGTCCAAATAATAACAACGATGATGGTAATGAAAAAGGATGTTGTTGTTGTTGGTGATAACAACATTCTGGGCAATAGCATCCATTAATTTCTTCTAGATTTTCCTATGTCACATTCATATCCTAACCTCCTGCAAGTCCTGCAAGTCACAGTTTATATGATAATAAATGAAGAGCAAATTTTGCTCAAAGCAGGCATAGTGGGTGAGAGGCTTCAAATGTTTGAATGGTTTATTTGAAAAAAATGACTTAATTAAATTATTTATTACATAACCATTTCTATAAATGTAAAAGAAATGGATTTCATTCTTAAAATATAACACAATTTGTACATTATCATCTTTCTGAAAATTTTATTTTTATTTCTGCATAACCAAATATCCCATTATTTGCAACATGTTTTACAAACTTGTGCTCTCTCTCTCTCTCTCTCTCTCACACACACACACCAAGGTACACTCTCACACATATATAGCATAAAGAGATCTGTTAATAAAATAAAAACTAAAAATACATTTTGAATCTATTTCTTTGCTACTTAGAAGAATTTAAAAGAATCAATTAATACCAGAACATTTTCTTTATTTATTTAACCCTCTACCTGCTTTCTCTGTCTGTCTGATTGACATCTGTCTGTCTGTCTTCTCTCTCTCTCTCTCTCTTTTCTATAAAACAACTTAATGAATATTGGTTTTAATAGGCAATTGAACACTTGGCTGTTAGGCAATACTACTTGAGTTTAGTGAAATGATAGCTGTTGATTAACAAGTAAAGTATATACTACAAGAGTTTTAATTCAGACAATATCAATATCTTAGATATTTCTTCTTCAGTTGATTTACTACTTTTACTGCAGATTTACTTCTCTGAAATAATCTAGTTATTTGTTTGCTTTACCTCTCAAATTATAATTTTATTTCACATTTTTCTTTCTTTTTATTTCACTCTTATAAAATATTTGCAGATTCTATTCTGATGTTGTTGTGTATATTTTTGGCTTAATTTTATTTTGTAGACGAAAACATTTTACATTTTTTTTTTTCATTTTTTAAAAATTTTATTTTCCATATTTTTTCTCCTTTTCCTTTTCCTGTTCACACTCACGCAGTATCATTTGTCTCTCCCTGCCTTATTTTGTAACACTTCCATTTATAAATGTTGCTTTTCTTCTAGATCAGCTTCCTGTTTACACATCCACTCACTCTTTTTCCTCTCTCAGTTCTTTTTCTTTCTCTTTACCCTTGAAGGAAATTTATTCAACAAGAGAAGATATGGTTTTATTAACAAGAAATATTTTAATTCCCAAGAAATCGTTATTATTACTGTTATTTGTTTTCACTTTATTTATTAATCCATTTATTATTATCATTATTATTATTATTATCATTATTATTATTATTATTATTTGTTTGTTTATTTGTTTGTTTATGTATTTATTTTTTGCATTGGAATTCTCTCCTTTACAGCCTTTCCTGCTTTTTGTCTTCTGCATCTGGAACTGGCATAACTTGCTCTCTGAATCATAATGCTTCTTCTTTGCATTGTATATGATCCATGTAACGAAAAACAAAATGAAACTAAAAATAAATAAATAGAGATCTTCAAATGAAAACCTCTAAGAAAATTGAAAAGAAATGGAAGCAAAAATGAGGAAAAGAAATAACCAGAATGACAAAATATAAAAAACATAAAATAAACAACATTCATAACTGCAATGATTTCCAAAGTTTTATTTTTACATTAAATTTCAAAGCTAACTGAATTATTCTAGGCAAAGTTCTGGTCAGAAGTAATTGCACCTATTGCAATACTGTAATCTGACACCTGCACCTCAAACATCTAGATATGACAGTTGTCATATGAACATGTGTGCAAGTATAGCTATGTACTATAATTTATTATATATACATAGTACACACTCACATACACACACATGTATGTATGCATGTATGTATATGTATATACAAATCACATTTTTCCATTCAATGATAAAATGAACAATTTTATTTATTGCATGTATGTGTAACCGTATATGTGTATAAGTATTCATTTTCACACATGCCTACAGAAACACACCCACACAAACACATATATATGTACCTGAGACACTTTCAAGAGCTCAAAGTTGAAACTATAATTCTTATTTTTATTGGATTTCTGGTTTCATACATTGCATTAGGCACTTCTTTGAATTAAAAATTCCATTTCAATGACACTTTTTAGTTGCTTTTAATATATCAAAGAACTACTACCGGTTGATTATGTTAGCTTTCAGGATTTAGAATTATCAATTACCTTTAAACCACTTTTATAATTTTACTTTACCTTTATATATGCACCTGTCAATATATACTTCATAAAATCTGAAATCTTCCACTACGGAACATATTCCTCACCAGATTTTAAGTAAACAACTGGAAATATTATTATTATTGATTTCTAATAATGGTACAAGATCTTGCATTTTTGGAGAGGGTAAAAAAATAATCCATTGCTGTAAGTATGACGTGATGGCATATACTATGCTTTCAGTATTTTTTTAGTTACCCATGCATTTGCAAGCAGACATAGCCCCTTAACCCTCCCAAACCTGATCCAGCAGAACATCAAGGATATGAGAGGATGAGAAGAGAGCTGTATCAGCAACTGACTGGTCTTCATTGCCCTTGAATAAACAGGAGCAGTATGAAATGAAATAGAATGCCTTGCCTAAAGACACAATGCACCACCCAGTTTAGGAATGAAACCCCCAACATTATGATTGTGAGCCAACACCTTAATCAATTGGCCAAAAGTGTAATAAGGTACATTCAAGTAAATTAGTCCCTGTACTTGATTGGTATTTAAATGTATCACTCCTGGAAGGATGAACAACAAAGTTGACTTTGGAAGGACTTGAATTCAGAAATTAAAGGACTATATACATTATCAGGGTAATTAAGGCAGTAGATGGGCTAAATTGCTAGAATGAAATTATCTTGTAGTATTCTGTTATGTCCTGTTGCATTCTAAAATCAAATCTCCCTGTGGTTGGGTTTACTTTATTCCTCCTTCCTAAGTCAATAAAATAAGTACCACTTCCTAGGTCAATAAAATAAAGTGCCAGTTGTGCTTATCTAATCAACTATTCCCTTTTCTCAAAATATGAAGCATTCTGTCTATTTAAGAAACCACTGGTAGAATTGTTAGAACATTGGACAAATGTTTTGTAAGTATTTATTCCAATCCTTTACATTCTGACTTAAAATCCTACTGAGGCCAGCCTTCACGTTCACCCTTCAGGATAAAATAAGGTACCAATGAAATAGTAGAGATGATTTAATCTACTAAACTCTCACCCAAAATTTGTGGCTTTCTGCCAATTTTGGGAGTTATTATTAATATTATTATCAAAGGTGGTCAGCTGGCAGAATGGTTAGTATGCTGGGCAAAATGCTTATTGGTATTTCATCCATCTTTAATTCCAAGTTCAAATTCTGCCAAGGTCGGCTTTGCCTTTCATCCTTTCAGGGTCAATAAAATAGTACCAGTCAAGTACTGGGTCAATCTAATCGTCTTACCCCATCTCACAAAAAAAAACTTGTACCAAAGTTTGAATCCATTATTATTGTTGTTGTTGTTGTTATCAAAGGCAGTGAGCTGGTAGAATTGCTAGCATGCCCAGCTAGATGCTTAGTAACATATCTGTCTTTACATTCTGAGTTCAAATTTTGCTGAGGGCAACTTAGCCATTCATCTTTTCACAGTCAATAAAATAAATACCAACTGAACTCTGAGATTGATTAACTCGACTTATCCCCTCCCCTAACTTGCTGTCCTTGTGCCAAAATTTGAAACAATTATTATTATTATTATATATATATATATATAGTAGTAGTAGTAGTAGTAGTAGTAGGTTGAACAAAATACCTTATATTATATAGATTTTATATCTCTTTACAATTTGAAAAGGTGTAAGGAGACACTCCATTGGGTGCACCCGGTGCAAGCTATGAACACATAAAAGATGTAGCAGTATCACTGGAAGACAAACAGAAAAAGTAGTCTTCACATATAGCAGATATGCAGGTACAGTAAACACCAGGAATATACAGAAAATAGAATCCCTCAAATGTCAGGGGGTATCCTTAGAAGTAATAAAGTTTCCATTACTTTGGTGACAAAGTTAGTAGTGGGGGAGGTTGTTCCAAAAGCGTAGCTACTAGAATAAGAATTGGTTTGACGAAGTTCAGAGAGTTACCAACTCTGTTAGTAATGAAGGGCCTCTTTCTTAGAGTAAAAGGCAGATCAGATTGTATGATGCTTGTGTACGCATGCTATGCTACATGACAGTGAGACATGGGCTGTTACGACTGAGGGTATTCAAAAGCTTGAAAGAAATTAAGCCAGTATGCTCCGCTGGATGGGCAAAGTTAGTTTGCAGATAGAGTGTAAGTGATTTGAGAGAAAAACTGAGTATACGAGGCATTAGATGTAGCGTGCAAAAGAGAAGACCATGCTGGTGCGGCCATGTAATGTATATGAATGAAGACAATTGCATCAAGAGGTGCCGATCACTAATTGTAGAGGGAATATGTGGAAGACGTGGGACGAAGTAGTGAGAAAGGACGTTGGGACTCACAGAGGTGATAACAGGGAACCAAAACTCCTAGTGGATTGCTGTGCTTCAAAAGACACGTCAAGCTAAGTAAAAGCGTGGTTGTCCTTGCATACAGAATTGTCCCCTGCATCTCTCTTCAGCTGGGCATTCCTAATCTTGCGGGATTGTAGGTGTTGATGCCACGTAGAAAGCATCTGTACCAATTCCATGTAAACACAGTCATGCCAATGCTACATAAAAACACCCAGTACACTTTGTAAAATGGTTGGCGTTAGGAAGGGCCTCCAGCTGTAGAAGCCATGCCGAAACAGACATGGAACCTGGACAGCTCTTCAGATGGTTAGTTCATGTCAAACAGTCCAACCCATGCCAGCATGGAAAATGGACATTAAATGAAGATGATGATGACGATGATGATCTCTTTACAGTTTGAGTTCAATTTCCATCGAAACAGACTTTACCTTTCACTCATCTGAGAGTTGATTATGTAAGTATAGTTCAAGAATTGTGTCACATTAATCAATCATATTCTCCCCATATTTGTGGTCTTGCATCAAAGGAAGACATTCTTTATTATTTTGGTGCAAGTTAGAATCAGTAACGTGCCACGCAAAATATTTTGTGGGAATTAGTTACAATATTTTCTTTGGGCTCATTTTTGTACTTCTATCTTCACGGGGTTCACAATAAGTTTTTGTTAAAAGGCTGTGAGCTGGCAGAATCGTTAGCACGCCGGGTGAAATGCTTAGCGGTATTTCGTCTGCCGGTACGTTCTGAGTTCAAATTCCGCCGAGGTCGACTTTGCCTTTCGGGATCGATAAATTAAGTACCAGTTATGCACTGGGGTCGATATAATCGACTTAATCCGTTTGTCTGTCCTTGTTTGTCCCCTCTGTGTTTAGACCCTTGTGGGTAGTAAAGAAATAGGTATTTCGTCTGCCGCTACGTTCTGAGTTCAAATTCCGCCGAGGTCGACTTTGCCTTTCATCCTTTCGGGGGTCGATAAATTAAATACCAGTTGCATACTGAAGTCAATCTAATCAACTGGCCCCCTCTCCAAAAATTTTGTGCCTAGGGTAGAAAAGAATAAGTTTTTGTCAAATTAGAAGTACTTCTCTTCTGAAGTCGTAATTGATTGACTGAATCGTTAGAAAGTTGGACAAAATACTTTCTAATATTTTTTTTCCAGGTCTTTACCTTCAAAGTTCAAAACCTGCTGTTGTCAACTTTGCTCTTCATCCTTTCAGAACCTATAAAATGCCTGTCAAGTTAGCTGGTATCGACTAGCCCCTTCCCCTCAAAACATCTTGTCTTTTTCCAAAATTAGAAACAATTATTATTGACAGCAGATTAAGTAAGATGGGCTGAACAAATGTCTGGTCAATTAATTACTTACATCAGATGTAAGTCATTTTTTATTGTTTTAGTATATTTGTAATATATTTCGTAAACGGAAAAGAACTTTTGTTTTTGTTTTTGAAAAATATTTCCCCTCGAGGAAAAGATACTTGAACTTTAATTATCGTTTGTCGACAAGGCAAGTAATTACTACTGAAGTATTGGTGAGAGCAGATTCCGAACGTAAGAGCGACAATCCTCTTTCACAGGTGGAAGGTGAAAGAAAAATTGGAAATAATGGCAATAATACTCCGAAAAAAAAACATTCATCAAAGTCGATAAGACTGGCAAGAAGAACATTAACAACAAAAAGTAACAGTAACAATATCAGCAACAACATTCATAACAACACCACTAATATGTACGAAAATGATTTTAAAAAATAGCAATTCCAATAAAAATAGTTCCAACAACAACAACTTCAAAGAAATAAATTTAACAAAGTCACGATATTATTCGCGAAGAAATAATAAAGAAGGCGAGAGTTTTCGTTTCTCAACCAGACGCAATTGCATGGCTGGAGGAAGAGGTGGGCCACCTGAAACAGCGCACAGCTTCCTAAAGATGCATAGAAAAATCTCTCAAAAAACAGAAGTCGATGAGTATGAGAACAATACCAAAGATTTTCTTCTATCATTCGATGTCTGATTAATTTGTATGATATACTGTATTCTGTAGATAAGAAGTGCGCGAAAGGAAAGTTTCATAAAATGACACCTTCGCACATTTTTGGAACTGTGACTAGCAGCGGCGATGATAGAATAGGGATATAAATTAATTTCAGGTCTTTTCAAAGTAAAAATGTACTGGAGTAATATTAGAATCCCAGATGTTAATCAAATTTGGAAACATAAATAGCATCAAGAGATATTTTTGTAAAAGGATGAGTGCAACTTTGAGTTTTGGGCATAAATAGAATAATTGTGCACAAAACCAAGTTATTTCAATTAGGAGCACCAATTCAGAATTGAAGAACGAAAAAGTAATCACAGAAACGGCAGTTAGTTAAGTCTGAGGGATTCAACTATTATACAAAATTAGAAAGGATGCTGAAGAAGATTGAGTCAAACGTTATATAGTCATTGATGTTAGACAACTAAATAGGCTTGTACTCTCCGATTTCAAGTAGATATATACGTTCTTTGCTGAACTATTGGATGGACTGGTATGTATTTTATTTGTATACCAGAACACCAACCTCTTGTAGCATTCGAGATTTGACTATCTTCTCACCCCAGTCCCAGTTTTAAATAACAATTTCTATCGGCCCAACGACGGTTTAGGGAGTACTTACCAACCCTAACTGCACGTCGGCCAAGGTTCTTTTTAACTGTTCCCTACTCTGTGTTAAAACATAGACAGGTCACTTTTGCAAAGAAGTACTCTTTCTTGCGACAAACTTCACCCACAATATTTGCATTTCTGGGAATGACTTACGTCCAACATTTTCTTGTAACCCACAACGTTTTCAAAATCTATCTTTGGTTAATGCAGCAGTTGCTGTTGTTGCTATTATTACCACTGCTATAATTATTACTATTTATAAGTTTGTATGTATTGTTCCTTATTACTTAATAAATGTATAATTTTTGCTTTTTAGTGTGCAATTTTCCATTTATATATTAATTCATTTCTTCATTCATTATAAGATTTTTTTCAAGAATGTGAGATAAGTTTATACACGATCTTAGGGAAAGCGTTTCTTCGTTTCTGTTATATATATATATATATATATATATATATATATATATAATTAGACTGCTACTACCACAGAGAAGTTACTTACAGCTGTTAACACGGATGATGCCACATTAAAATTTTTTTTGAAAATGAAAATCCCCATGAACGCTTGTGAAAGAAGTAAACTGACTTAAAAACCAAGATGATTTCAAAACTATCTTTCCTTTTAGTTCTTTGTAAACTACAACAAACAAAACGATGCACAGATACCTTAACCCTAAATTTTTCATTCAGTAATTGAAAGAAAATTCAGAGGGAGTTCTGTTAAACACATCTCACGGTATTATCCAATGATGGTAACTATGATGACCACGTTTTATTCGCCATAAGGCCTCATACATACAAAAGAAATTACAAACTGTGTAAGGATATTTGTATTTATGATGAATGGGGAACATAGAAGAAAATGCAGTGCGTGGCTGTGTGGTAAGTAGCTTGTTTACCAACCACATGGTTCCGGGTTCAGTCCCACTGCGTGGCACCTTCTACTATAGCCTCAGGCCGACCAAAGCCTTGTGAGTGGATTTGGTAGACGGAAACTGAAAGAATCCCGTCGTATATATGTATATATATATATATGTGCATGTGTGTGTTTGTGTGTCTGTGTTTGTCCCCCTAGCATTGCTTGACAACCGATGCTGGTGTGCTTATGTCCCCGTTACTTAGCGGTTCGGCAAAAGAGACCGATAGAATAAGTACTGGGCTTACAAAAAGAATAAGTCCCGGGGTCGAGTTGCTCGATTAAAGGCGGTGCTCCAGCATGGCCGCAGTCAAATGACTGAAACAAGTAAAAGAGAGTAAATATATTAAGAAAGGCTTTTTAAATACAAGAGAAATATACGGACACTTGGATGAAAATCCTTCACGTTGGTAGAATCAGGTTATTCCAGGAAACTGGACACTTCCATCATCGATCATCTGCAGACTGGATCCTCTAAATTCTAATTTGAAAAATAGTGAAGTTTTAACATTCTCAAAATAAAAGTCATGACAAATTAAATTAATATAAACATTCTATATATAATGATAAATCTCAGAGCGAGTTATAAACAGTATCGGTAACACATCGTGACGCATATTTGCCATTTGAATATGGCTAACCCATAAGGGTGGATGCTACTGTAGTTTGTAGCCCCAGGAGGATACCTCCTCCAGCTGGCTATAGACACACTTTCTGTGCCCCATCAGTATTTGTGAAGGGAAGGATGACTTCCCTTCACAAATACTGATAGGACACAGAAAGTGTGTCTATAGCCAGCTGGAGGAGGTATCTTCCTGGGGCTACAAACTACAGTAGCATCCACCCTTATGGGTTAGCCATATTCAAATGGCAAATATGCGTCACGATTCTATATATATTTTTATAGAAACACAATTTCCAGAATCTATGGAAGTAAAAAGTAAACACGGAAACAATTCAAGAATAAGAATTAACCCAGTCCGTTTAACTATTTCAAAAAGAGTACAATTGCAAATGGGTGCACCATGAAGCATTTATTTGAGAAAACTGAACACCAGACTCTTGAAAGTAATCGCTTTATATTCAGTGCAATATCTTCATTTTCTTTTTATAAATAATCAATCCTTTTCATGTATATATTCTAAACCTAAGTGTTTCTTGTTATTATAACTTGTTCAGGAAGTCTATAGCACCACAAATGCATACATTTATCCATTAACACTTTGTTTTATTTTAAAAACTTTTTAGGGGTCATTTTTTATGTGGAAGAAATTCTTCCTCAACTGTTTTTGTTGTTTTATATTGAGTATGATTTCCCCATGTTATATTTTTATCTTTCATTTCACTTTCGTAAAGTTTGTAAAGTTTTATAAGTTATTACTATTTCTTTCTCATTGCTCGATAAAAATGTGGTACTACTGGTTGGCATAGTTAAGGAACGTAATGTTTGCTCATCTGTTCTTGATACTGGACATAAAGATATTTCTCTTGTCAGCCCAGAAATTTTGGTTGGTAATGCTCTAGAATTTGGAGTTTGTTGTCCATTTTTGTTGAGCCAATTGATTTTTCATTATTTTTGGCTATATTTTCTGTTTTTGTTAAATTAGTCTTTCCAGTTCCTTCCAGCATTCATATTTGAGGCATGTTTTTCTCCAAGAAATATAGCTGCTAGGCTTTCTGTCCTATATTATTAATCTCATGCCACTTGTTTTGGTGCCTTCTGCCATGTACCATACCGATATGGCTCTGTAGTCTTCAGGCATCATTACGATTTGCAAACCCATTTTGGTACCTTCTGACCATATTGCACCCTTTATTAATCCAACTTTGATCACATGTAAATATAAAAGTGATTTTTAGCCATAGATCTACATCATGTCCGATGTCTTTTACGAGGGTCAGCTGAAAAGTTCATGGGCTGACCAAGATACTCTCATGGAATGTGACCAAATGAGGATCATTTTTCAATATAGACCCCCTTGCTGTCCCCACCAAACACTTCTTTTATCGGTGTTGCAGTTCTTCAATCCCATTGGAGAAGAAGCTTTCATCCTGTTGGTAAAAAAAGTCATCAACAGAAAGTATGAGGTAATCATCACTGCAATACTGATTCATAGCCAAGTGTTTTGTTCGTGTTAGGGAAGAAATGATAGTCATATGATATCAGAATAGGGAAGCTGACTAAAATGTTTGATGTCACAGTCATGCACAGCAGCTATTGAAACGAAGAATTTGTGTGCTGGAGCATTGTCCTGATGAAACAAGACCCACTTCATCAGTTTTCCTGGGCGTTTGGTCTTGATCCTTTTTTGTAACTGCCTCAACAAGTTGGCATGGTACTCTCCATTGATAGTATGGCCTTTTTAAGGATAGTTAATACACACCTCTTTTGCATCACCTTCCCTGCAGATGAAATGACCTTGGCCTTCATTGGAGAAGATGAGCGGGGTGTTTCCACTGCATGGATTGTTTCTTTGTCTCTGGCTCAAAGTAATGAACCTATCGTTCATCCTGGGTTAGGAAATATTTAAGAAAACCAGCTGGATCTGCCTCAAACAATGTCATATTTTCCCGTGATATGATCAGCCTGTTGCACATTTGATTAGACGTCAGAAAACGTAGCACCTACTGAACAGAAACCTTTATTATGCCAAAAATGCCAAGTTTATTGTGCAGAATATTCTCAACTTTCTCACAGTATATGCCAATAGCATTAGCTATTAGAATTATTGTCAATCGCCAGTAATCCATTACCACGAGGTGTGATCAATGTTTGCTTTTTGGTGAGGGTAGTTGCAGGACGTCCAGACCTTGGACCATCTTCAATACTCACTTCCTAAATTCAGCTTCCCACTTATGCACTGTTGATAAGGTTGCAGAGTCATTCCTTAACTTAGCAACCATGTCAGCATGAATGTCCTTGGGGCTAAACTGCTTTTTTTTTTTGCAGGTTCTTGACAATACCAGGATTCCAAATGTTGGCCATTTTCAAGAAAAGCTGCTACTAGTTACAGCTGAAGTGTTCTTTGAACAGTCAGATATCAGTTTACCTGGAAAGAAATGATACAGTTATTGAGAAAAAGAGCTGAAATGAATGCATGCAAGATTTCATAGTTGTAGTATCATACTTCCATAGTCAGCCTATGAACTTTTCATCCTATGTTCATATTATAATTCTTGTTTCTTCGACCCATGTACTGGGACAGAGATATAGAGTTAAAAGTATATCTGACAATTTTAACCTACGTTTTGACTGAATCTAAAGATACAGCAGATAGTGCCTTTACTTTTACTTTTTACAGTTGAGTGAACATTTAAAATTTCCGGAAGAGTCTTTTGTACTACTTGATTTGATGGGAGATCTAATCTGCTTCCATTCTTTCATAAGCAGAGGTAAATCATTTTTCTCTTTGCCTTCTTGTTGTATTAGTTCCTGTGGTAAAAACTGTTGCTCAGTTTTGGGAATCATCAGTTACATTTTTTTTATTCACTTCGTATTAAGGAAAGTTTTGCTTTAGTACAGCTGATGTATGAACAGACCCCAGTATTTGACTTCAATGTAATCCTCACTACTGCTGTTGTTGTTACTATTATTGTCTCCTTTTCTCCCAAACTACTTATTTGAGTATTTGTGATAGTTCTTGTATTATTTTCATCTTGTACATTCATATACATGCTTTGATTGTGAGCTGTTATTTTTTGTCAATGTAGTATTTCATTTTGTAACATAATTATGTATGGTAACTATTTTGCATGTGAAAATACTATGTGTGTCAATAGAATTTCAAAGGTTTGTGAATTTTTCTCCCTAACCCGTGTACCAAATGCAGACCTTCTTTAGACAATTGTAGCTTCTTTTAAAAATACTCAGATGAAACTTTTATGTACTAGATACAAACCCAATTCTATATACCCAAAAGGCACCTGGTGGTGCAGGGAATATTCATCTATAACATCAGAAATTTCATGATTCTAATGATCTATAATATAGGTACTAGGTCAGGACTTTGGGAGAAGAGGACTATTGATAATATTAACAGAAGTACTAGACTAGTCCATACTTTGTCAATCTCAGTAGGATGAAAGATAAAGTCAACTTGGGCAGAATTTGAACTCAATATGGAAGTGTGTAAATTATAATATAGCATGGTATTTTATTTGCTGCTTAAACGATTCTAACAATTCACCCAATGATATAATAACCATTTTCAATGTCTCTTATAAGAGTTGTTCAATATTTTGTAGTATTGTCAAATATAAGAAACAGATCTTTACAATCCCTCAACATTAACCATCAAACTCTGAATCAACAAACTACATCAGCCACTATGATTAAACAAACCTCAAACTTCATCTTCACTCCTAACAACAAAGTAAACATTGTATAAAAGAAATGCCCAAGTACCATATGTATTAAGGAATCACTACAGACATTATCCAAACACATGTCTGGTTGTGATGCTTATTGTCAAGTGCAATGTGATCTTCATATTTAGGCAAGGTTCACTCTTAATAGGTTTTGTTATTGCACTTCCGATACATGTATGTTTTGCCTGGAAGGTTTGAGAAGCAATGACAAATGCAACACCAGTCCACTTGCAACAATGATGGTGTGCACAACGTAAATATTACTTTCCTTTTCATTGTGACTAAAATTCCAAATAATAACATCACAATGATGATGAAGATGATGAAGGTGATGATGATGACAATGATAAGAAGGAGGATGAAGAATGGTGGAGAAATGATCACAGTTTGTTTTATTATTTTCTTTTTAATTACTACAGTTTGTGGTTTATTTTATACCTCCTAAAGGGTAACAGCAGTAACATCAACAAAAATAAAACATTGAAGTAAAACATCTTTTCTATAAGACAGGGGCCTATCCTTGAAATAATGCACTATTGATTATTTGAGCTGCAGAACAGCTTAGGAAATAATTTCCTTTGTGTCTATTGATTATTGCAGTTGTTATTCTTGATATTGTTGATCAAGTCAGTTGAGAGATTGAATGGCATTCCTCTCATCAGAGTCTCAAATTTTATTCATATTTTTTTACGTACAGTTTACTGTCCACATATACACAATCACACAAATATACACATAGAGACACACAGACACACACATATGCATATGCACATATAAACACAGAGTTACACATAAGAGTAACTATACATACATATATATATATATATATATATATATATATATATATATATATATATACATATATATATGTATGTATGTATGTGTATAGTTATAGTATGCACATATATATTTACATAGGCAAAGATGTGTATGTATGATCTCTGACAACAAACGAAAAAGATACACAGCTACATAAATATAACAATCATACATCATTGTTAGCAAAGTTAAGCTTCAAGCTATGACTATATTTCTATGCAGTTTCAAGCATCTTTCTAAATTCTTCAGATTATAACTTGACAGATGACATTTTATTTTTAATTTTTGTATACATGCATATACATATGTATGTATGTGTGTGTGCATGTGTGCGTGCACATGTGTGTGTGTGCATCAGTGAGTACATACGTGCATACATACACACATATATATGTATGTGATATATATGTATGTATGTAGGTATATAGTAGATATATATATATATATATATATTATATATATATATACACAAGCTTATGTAACTTTCTATGTATGGATGTATATGCATTACATAATTTTATCTGTGTTCAAATTTTCACTGACCCGGAAAAACTATCCGTTGCTGAGTTGAATTAATTTACATTTCTACATCCTGAGGTCTTCGGTCTTGATATTTATATTTTGCTTAACATTTAAATCTCAAGAGGAAAATAAGCTATATAAATATCTTTTGAATGTTTTGTGCTTATTTGCATTGAATTTAATCTCCATATACTGAGATCTTGCTCCAAATGTTTTCTAATATTATATGTAACGTTTTGTGTTTAAAGATTACTTCAGCTAAAAGAGTAGGAGCTAAATATATTTCAGTATGCTGTTTCTTTTGTACAAGAACATAAATCTTGAAATTGTAACATAGATGGGATTAAATGATTGGGTGAGATCAAGATAAATAAGTGTAAGATTGACTTGTTAGGGTTAATGCATGTGATAAGCACCACTGGATAGAGGATGTTTTCATAGTTTGGTGAGTCTGAGGCATCAGCTCTCAAACTGTCAAATACCAGCCCCATCACCACCACTACTATCATCACACAACAGAAAATGTTTTGCCCCTTCCCTACACCTTTTTATTAATTAGAGGACACAATGGAGTTTTCATACATATAATTTTTTCTTTCTTTACAAAAGTATTAGAGAAGTTTAAAACCATCTTAATTTTTCTTAATATGGCAATTTTCCCATCCCACACATTCAGTCCTCACAACCATCTCACCTAGGGAGTTAATCCCATCCTAATAGAAACATTGATTTGAGGCCTAGTTTTTATCGTTGATTACTGAAATTTCGCTTCAAATTATATTTTTAATGCTCTTGAGAAATTTATGTGTATGTCAGAATATCATATTCTATTCACTCATAAATATGATACTTTGTGTTTATTTTGCTGCTATTTCTAGTAAGATAAATAACCCTGTAGATACTTCCTTCCTGGCTCATAGAACCATTGTTGACATACTAGAATTCTAAGATGTAGCTACTATAAATAGAAGCATATCAATAAATTTGTTTGTGTATGTATATTGCAAACATATATGCATTTGTATCAGATATATAAATTCTTACTTTTAGACTATTATTGAGAATTTATTACTTTCCATTTTATTAGATACTCTTCATATTTTCCCTGCATTTATGTTCCAACTACTAATACCAGAGCTGTTTTTTTCTATACTATAGTTCTTACTGTAGCAATTTTATATGTTGCTATTTCAGTTTTCTTGCATTTCTGAACCTTAATTTACCAACATTATTAATATACTCCAAAATTAACAGAGCTTTTACTTAAATTTTACTTTCATAACTATTATAGTGTACTTTTTCAGAATAGTCTATAATATTTTTATTTATTTTGAAACAATTCCTACAATTCTAAGGAAATATTTCTGAAACACTTCAGTACAAACTTTATTTTTGATATACCATAGAAACTTTCAGAATATCTACTAAAGCATTTCCATGTTTAACACATTGATCAAAGCCTAAGCACTGTCCAGAATAATTGTCTCTTTTTCTATATGTATCACTCCTCCATCTATTTGTGTTGCTTTCCTAATATCTTGTAGTAAAAGTACAAGCAATGCATGTTTTTCCTCAATTGCATTACAAGAGATATATAAAAATTCAGAAATACATGAAGCACTATACTCTCATTGCTCTTTTCCAATTTTCTCCTTCTCCTGCTCTGTGTGTTTAGTGATTGTTTGCTTTGGTTATAAGAGAATAAAATAAAGAAAACAATGAACATATTTATAACTGGAGAGTGTGACTATGAATAATGATACAACAATTCATAATGTATTAAACATCAAAATAGGTGTCATTACTTAGAAAAGGGATAATTAGTTATTTCTAAAGTATTCATATGTCAGTATTAACCTTATCCAATTTACAAAAATTCAACTGTCAAGATTTCTCACATGCCACAAGGTTAGCATGAATAGATATCAGAATGGGAAAGTGGACTGAATTCACAAATATGATGAAGAAACTAACAGATAGGGCATTGTTGTTGAGAAAAAAAATAATTCATTTTAGCCCACTGCTAACCTTATGCACTATAGCTATTCCATCAAACTATTTTCTCATTTTATAGCTGTCAGTGTTATATTCTAAAAGGTAATTGATGCCTGACTTGCTGTTCAGTGCAGCATATTCTTGGAAAACACATCAATTTTTCCATCTGATCCTTTCAGATTGAATGTGGCTTGACCAGATTATAGATCTGAGCCCGTCCAATTACCGAAAAGATGATGCCATCTTCCACATAGCATACTAAGTTGAACCTACATGGAAGAGTACTGCAAGAGAATTATAGGGCTTTGATTTAACGTAGAGAAAATGTGTGTGTGTGTATGTGTTATGTGTGTACATGAATTAATCTCCAGTTGACTTCTTTCGATATAACTTTTAGTAGTTTGTCAATTTGTTCCTGACATTTACATATGACAGTTTTGTAAACTTGAGCAACAACAACAACAACCATAAAATAATTGCATAGACAATAATAAAAAGAAAAAGATAACAACAATAATTATATTTTCTGCTTGCTTTTTTATTTGAAGGCTATGATAAAAATATTTTTTCTCGTCTGCAGCTATTTGCTGCCTGTTTGAGTTATACTGATATTTAGATTATTTCATGTTATTCTTAATCTGCATCCCATACTCTTTTACTATTTACTCTCACTTTAAAATAAGCACTACTATACCACACACACACAGAGTATTTCTTATACCTCTTTATTTATTATTGTTGGATTAATTCTGAACTTAAGAATATGTGACAATAGAATTAGTTAAATGAATGTTTAGTTGCATCAGTTACTTTACAATGTCATTATTATATCAAATATTTTGATTAATTTATATCACTATTATATCTTGTTCCATATTGATTTAATCACCTGAGAAATAAACCAGGCTGGTTACAAAACCACTTATGCAAAGAAAATGAATATAATCAATCAGTTCAATATTAGTATATTACTGATACCTATTTTATCAATCTTGAAGAGATGAAAGTACATCTGTCCTCAGTAAGAAGTAAATTCAGACTGCAAAGAGAAACAGACTATATTCAATATGGTCCTACACTTGTATTTACTAGAATGCCAAGAGAAACAAATTATATTCAAAATGGTCCTACACTTGTATCTACTACTCTCATCAACTCTGCTGAGTCAACTTTGCAAGAAAGCATCTATATGGTCACTTGACCTGCAAGAAATGGAACCAAATTATCTTCTAATACTCACCTATAATTTTATCTAAGGAATAGATTGATACCAGATATAATATCTGTGTGAAAGTGGTTAGAGTGTCAGGCTCACAATGATGTGGTAGTGAGTTCAATTTCCAAGCCAGGCTGTGTGTTGTGTTCTTGGGTAAGACACTTTATTTCACATTGCTCCAATTCACTCAGCTGTAGAAATGAGTTGCAGCATCATATGTACCAAGTTGTATCAGCCTTTGTCTTTCCCTTGATTAACATCAGTGGCATGAAGAGAGAAGGCTGGTATGCATGGGCAGCTACTGGTCTTCCATAAACAACCTTGCCTGGACTTGTGCCTCAGAGAGTAACTCTCTAAGTGCGATCCCAAGGTCACTCATGACCAAAGGGGGTCTTTCCTTTAATGTGCTTGGGAAGGCATATAAGAAGGTCATGGCAAGAATGCCATTTTAAGAATCAATTTCTATTGTATAAGAATTCTCTTCAATCACATACTGATATTGCAGAATAATAGAAGCTTAATCTCAGTATGTAACAGACCCCAATATCTTTTCAAAAGTAAGATTCTTATATAGTTTTCAAGACCTTTATACAAAATCCAAAAACCAACATTTAGAAAAATCCACAAAAGTGCAGTTACAACAATATTGACAAATCAAACAGGAAGTGCCATTCCCAAGATCTTAGTCTGGTCCAAAATTCAATTAAAGATGTTTGTTAATCGCAAATATATTAATATGACAAAAAATGTAAAATTACAGAATACAATGCTATTTTGAAAATATCAATATAGCAAAATTCAATAAACATTTTTAAAACAACCTAACACCAACTATTCTAAGTTATACACCAATAAGACTATGCAGAGCCTTTTCTAATGGAGGTAGAAGTTTTATCAACTTCATATCATATCTATATAATAAATCTTACATTTATTATATAGATAGGCACAGGAGTGGCTGTGTGGTAAGTAGCTTGCTTACCAACCACATGGTTCCGGGTTCAGTCCCACTGCGTGGCATCTTGGGCAAGTGTCTTCTGCTATAGCCCCGGGCCGACCAATGCTTTGTGAGTGGATTTGGTAGACGGAAACTGAAAGAAGCCTGAAGTATATATGTATATATATATATATATGTGTGTGTGTGTGTGTGTGTGTGTTTGTGTGTCTGTGTTTGTCCCCCTAGCATTGCTTGACAACCGATGCTGGTGTGTTTACATCCCCGTCACTTAGCGGTTCGGCGAAAGAGACCGATAGAATAAGTACTGGGCTTACAAAGAATAAGTGCCGGGGTCGATTTGCTCGACTAAAGGCGGTGGTCCAGCATGGCCGCAGTCAAATGACTGAAACAAGTAAAAGAATATAAAAGAAAAGAAAGAATATATCAAAACTGACATTCAAAACAATGTTCCTTATAACTTTTTTGCTGCAGATATGCTCAGAAATGTGTATTGTGTACAAATTTTATCTTTGTTTGCAAAGTATGTGTGCAACTGTATGAATAATTATCACTCAAATTTCTTCAATTAAAAAACACAATTTCATTTTGAAAACCTTTTGTATGCATATTTTTTCTTTCCTAATTGTAAAACATGTGCACGGCTACACACACACTCAAGTGCACAGCTTAAAGGGAGCACTGTTTATAAACAAATGGTTAAAGATATCACGCTAAAAATGCAGGATTTCAAATTAAACTATCAACATGCATCACCTAAATGCTATAATTTCATACGTGGCCCTGTGGCTTCACCAAACATCCCACTGGCTACAACTTCAAAACTGTAATTCTCCCAAACAATAACACTGGGAATGATATCAATGCCCTAAACATCTGGTTTTCAAATGGTACACAAAATGATGGGAAACAAAATCATTGCTAAAGGACACACTCTACATCTTAAATTATACATGCCAACACACAAATGCATTTCTTCAAGCCAACTACAAGATCTCTTTCCTCGACATTACCTTCTGCTTCACACACCAAATTACAACAAGCTGACAAAAAATAAATTGCTTTTTTTTAGATCGTCTGCCTGTTACTGTCACCAAACATGCATATCAATATAGAAAGTAGAAATATCTTTGCAGAATTAAAAGAACAAACAAATGACTTCCATCAAGAAAAAGAATCAAGATTTTTCAGAACTCAAGAGCACCATTATCATTGACACAGACACTGCAATGCAAAATTATTAAATATCGGCACATCTAAAGACCATGACCCAAGAAGCAACATAAAATACAAACCCAACAATTCACTAGATATATCACCAACTGCAAATAGAGAGAAGCTCAGTCACAAATCACCAAAACCATACACAATCGACGAAAACTTTACACCAAACAACTAAGGAAGGAAATAACAGCCAAAAATATGAAGCACAAAACAAATAGAGAAACACTGTTTACAGTAAATACCAACAACAATGACAATGGCTACACTATGTCCCTTGTCACAATAGCCTTAAGTAATACACTTAAATAGCAAAGCCAAACTAATTCCTTTATCGAACATCTTTCTCAGTATCAGCCAACAAAATCATACAATGAAAACACGACTGCAAATCAAAAGTATACATTTTCTACAAAAACCCTGATTTTGCCCCCTTCATTCTATTAAAAATAAATAAATGCGCCCTTTAAAAGCCTAGCCAGGCTCATGGGCCTGGTTTCCTGGTTGCAATGGCGTATATGTTCCCCAGCTGTACGGTACACCAGTCCATCACAGCGTTACTCATTTTTGCCAGCTGAGTGGACTGGAGCAACGTGAAATGAAGTGTTTTGCTAAAGAACACAACATGTCGCCCGGTCCGGGAATTGAAACCACAATCTTACAATCATGATGCTGATACACTAACCACCCTTCATTCTATTAGCAACTAAAAATCAACTAGGAAATATAAAACTCAGAAGCTTCAGTGTTAAACAAAATCACAAACAAACTTAAAACACCAACAGCTTAAAGAAATCACAACAGCCACCAGTATTCACTTTGCTTGCTTCTTCTGGTCAGTGTCATAACAAGTTGAGGTTCTTGTAGGTGGGTTGTTGGTCCTCCACAGTATATTTGGATGATGGGTCTGCCATCTTATTGACAAGACAGTGTGCTATGGGTCACTGTTAGTCTGGAACCTTCTTGGGAGACCGGCCTGCCTTGGGTGGGCCTACCAAGAGCAAAGCTCCATACAGTAACAGGTCCAGAACATGCATTGGTCATTGTCTTTCCTATTCTGACTAAAAGAAAAATAAAGCTATAGCATGTAGAATGTTGGTTAAAAAAAACCTTTGGATGAAAAATTCTTAAGATATGAATAATGTACACTTGTTGCTGGTAAGAACAAATCTTCTAAAATGGGTGGAGAAAACTTAAAGGATTGTTTTAATATAATGGTAGACCGTCTACCATATTTACAAACAGATGTGACTTCAAATACCATGGACTGCCTTTGACATTTCCATCCAAGGGATTTTTAACCAATATTCTACATGTTATTATTCAAGGTGGTGGATGGCAATTTTCTTCAATACTTCAGGGAGTGACGACCCTGCCTGACATGAGTCCTGGGCTCAGCTGGCTCTGGCTGACAGTACCCGGTATGGGCCCCTATCCAGGGTTACGGAAAGGAGACAACCTTCAAAGAAATCCGGAGTGGAGCCCCGTAGGCGGTTTAGTGTTCGACTTGACACTCTTCCGGCAGCTCCTGCAACCAAGCTGATGCCAAATGTAATGTTCTGCACTCCTTTGGACTACATCAGCAAAGTTGAGAGAGGAATCATGACGATTGGACTACCCAGGATTGTCTTACATCTAGCCCAGGCCTGCGCAAAACTGGAGAGGAAAATGGAGAGGACATGAAATGTAAAAACCAGACTGTGTTAGTTTATGCGCAACTCCATTGACTCCCGAGACAAAAAGATGCCAACAATTATTCATAGACTTATCTAGTTTGAGTTACAACATTTAAAAAGGTTTATTTCATATCTTACAAAATTTCTAAATTTTTATAATGTAAACAATATATATGATGTGTGCGTGTGTTTGTGTGTGTGTGTGTGTGTGTGTGTGTGTGTGTGTGTTTATATCATAATAGGATGACTCAGCTGTACATTATGATTAATACCTGAAACTCCAAATCTTATCATTTTGGGGTGCTGCAGCCATGTAGCATATATAGGGTGAGCCCATCCCTCTTCAGACTAAACTCATTTCTATTGCTGAGTGGACTGGAGTAACATGAAATGAAGTGTTTTACTCAAGAACACAATGGATTGCCTGATCTAGGGATCGAAACCACAATCTTATGGTCATGAATCCAACACTCTAACCACTAAGCAACGTGCCTCCACTAATGATAATCATTTCTACAGCTGAACCATGCACCAAACCATGCACCTCCATAGACTATTTAGGACTGTTAAAGTATAAAACATCCTAGTAAATATTTGTTTACAAAATCAGATATTTTATTTTTTATCAGAAGAGGATACAGTACCCATGACTCTTTACAGGCCCTCTGCAAATGGTGAAAGGGAGAAAGGTATCCTCAAGTTGGAGTTCTGGCTTGAATAATTGCGACAGTGTTGACACTGCTAAAGGAACCAAAGGTACCTGGTGGTAGTGTTAAATTAGATAATGAATTAAGTCTACCACCCAAGTAGACCATAGTGGAATTTTTATTCAGAGTAAAAAAATATTTTAACAAATACTGCGGTGCATCGGATCCAACATTTTTATATTTCCTATTTCTTTATTACCCACAAGGGGCTACACACAGAGGGTACAAACAAGGACAGACAAACGGATTAAGTCAATTATATCGACCCCAGTGTGTAACTGGTACTTATTTAATCGACCTCGAAAGGATAAGTCGACCTCGGCGGAATTTGAACTCAGAACGTAGCAGCAAATGAAACACTGCGAAGCATTTTTCCCGGTGTGCTAACGATTCTGCCAGCTCGCCACCTTCTATATTCTTATATTTTCACAAGTCTACTGCTCTTGGTTAGTTCTTTTTTTTTCTTTTTATGAATCACCAAATGGGATAGTTGCCACCAACAAAATTTGAAATCTGAGTGTAGAGAGTTACAGCAAATATCATTAGTCATACTTTCCAATGCTCTAAGGGTTTCACAAGTTCACCACCTGCATGTATTTAATTCTGTAAACATCTCTGAAAAGTGCACGCTATGAAAGGTGTGAAAATGTACTGGCTAAGGTCATTCATAAATTTGATATTTCAGTTCTATACTAGCAGCGTAGGTATTTCATGAAATTTAGTCTTATTCTATTACAACAGTACAAATACTGAAATATTGTATTGAAACACAATTAGAACAATGAGGATTATATTTGTTCTATATTATTATCACAATAAAGTATTCCACCGGGTTTTACTACTGGTGGAAATTGCCTTATAGAACTACAGCACAATTTTAATTAATTGGTTAGTGTATTGAAATTTTGTTTAAAATTGCACTAAAACTTAGTTTTATATTGTACTGAAATTTTGGTTAATAATTTATCAGACTATTTAGGCTGTGCGTTCAAACTCTCAAGGTTAATTTTGCCTTTCACACCTCTAGGGTCAATAAAATATTTTCACTCAAATACTAGGGACAATATAATTGTCTATATCCTACTTTTATAAAATAAATACCAGTTGAACACTGGAGGTAGTATAATCAACTTACCCCCCTCCCCCGAATTTGCTGGCCTTGTACCAAAATTTGAAACCAATATTCTACTGAATCTAAGTTTAATATTATAATGAATCTAAGTTTCATATTGAATTGATCCTTAGATTAATATTTATTGAAAGTTAAGAGTATAATAGTATATTAGAAGTTGTCTAGTTCTAAAAATAAATTATCATGGAATAAGGAATGTATTTTTTCTAAAATATTTTGAATAAATCAGTGTTAATATGTCTAGAATATAATTCAAGATAAACATTCATGATGTACATCTGGAAAAATATAGCACTGAATTGGTCATAAAAGTAGAATACACCAGATGTCAGAAGCAAGATGTTAAATTATAAGATATTGTATTCAAGTTTTAGTACAAGGCCAGTAATTTTGGGTGGGGATGGGGAGTAAGTCAATTATATCGAACCCAGTGGTCAACTGTTACTTATTTTATCAACCTCGAAAGGACAAAAGGCAAGTTAACCCCAGCAACATTTGAATGCAGAATATAGACAGACAAAATGCCACTAAACATGCTAACAATTCTGACAGTTCACCACCCTGTAACATACCAATATTATATAATACTAACGAAACAATTAGCCATTCAGTTTTGAAATAGGTTATTTTGTATTGCAAGATATGCAGTTCCATATCTTAAAATTTAGGGAAGTACCAGTCAGATATTTTTTATTGCTTATGTGGCTTCATGAAGAGTTAAAGGGTAAGATTCAATGTTAAATTATTCCATATGATTTGTTGTTGTTTGTTCCTTCTCGAGCCTCACCTGACTCATAGGGCCAGTTTCCCGGTTTCTTTGGCATATAGGTTCCCCACCTGGATGGGATGCCGGTCCATCGCAGGTGAGCCGCAAGATACATGGGAAAGAGTGAGCAGAAGTTCGCCGTTACCTTCTGCCGGAGCTGCGTGGAGCTTAGGTGTTTCGCTCATAAACACACAGATCACCTTGTCTGAGATTTGAACCCATGATCCCTCAACTGCAAGTCCGCTGCTCTAACCACTAGGCCATGTGCCTCCACTATTCCATATAATACATTTCATATAAGCCTTTGTTTCATATCTCAATTGAAAATTATGTGTACAAGGGAGCTATTTGTGGTTGATTGATCTTTCTGAAATAGCCACCAAATCTCCTTTTACCTCATAAGACATCTTTGTAAGTTAGAAAATATCAAATATAGTATTACATACCTCTAAACAAGTTTATCTTTCTGACTTCTAGAAAATTCTAGCAACTGCTTTATAAAATTATACATATGTGTGATGAGTTCTATAAATGTCCTCACAATGGTTTATTCTTACCTATAAGTTAAATTTGATTACATTCCAAAAGTCTTGATATCTTTGCTATATTGAAATTTCTTTTACTTGATTGCTTGGGGAATTTTCACATTTCACAATTTTTGCTTTTGCTTTTACTTTTACTTGTTTCAGACATTTGACTGTGGCCATGCTGGAGCACCACTTTTATTCAAGAAAATTGACCCCAGAACTTATTCTTTGTAAGCCTAGTACTTATTCTATCAGTCTCTTTTGCTGAACCACTAATGTTACAGGGACGTAAACACACCAGCATCGGTTGTCAAGTAATGTTGGGGGGGACAAACACAGACACACAAACATATACACACACATACATATATATATATATATATATATATATATACATATATACGACGGGCTTCTTTCAGTTTCCGTCTACCAAATCCACTCACAAGGCTTTGGTCAGCCCGAGGCTATAGTAGAAGACACTTGCCCAAGGTGCCATGCAGTGGGACTGAACCTGGAACCATGTGGTTCGTAAGCAAGCTACTTACCACACAGCCACTCCTACGCCTATGGCAGCTATTTACCACACAGCCTCTCCTATGCTTATAATTTATTTATAGTTATTATTAAAAAATGTTAAAACCCAATCTGTTTAGTTGATAGGAACACAAAAAATGAATTTTAAAATATGAGGAAATTACTCAACAAAATAATACAGGAATTTTAGAGTCTTTAAAATAAATTAGATATTTAACTTTAGTTTCTCATAATCAGATAATTTTGACATATCTTGACATCAGTTGGAAAAGTTCATGAAATTTTGGATCTTATGACCTGAACCTATGTTGATAGGAAGTTAGCTGGCAACTCTGACAAAGCAATTTTATATAAATATGTAGTGTTCCAAATCTAAAAGTCTAGCAGTAAATAACAGATAAACTGTAACAGACAACTTTGTAATTATTCCTGGCAAGGAAATTTAATAAATTCAATACGGGCAACTATTTTCTTGAACTTGGCAACTTGAGTAAACAAAGAAATGGTTCAACAACAAAAATAGATGGCAGTGAATAAATTGGAAAAGGAATATGATTTTGTCATATCAAGGGATGATTTCTTTTCTATTCTCATAATTTGCAATTGAGATGTAGCAGTTAAATTCAGTTTTAGTTTGATAAAGGAATTTAATTATATATTTTAAAAATTTTCTTCAATTTTTTAAGAAGAGAATACACACATACACACACATACATGCATACATACCACACACACACACACATTTTATGAATATTGGAAAAATATTTTTTGTGTCAAGCCTTTTCTGAATATGTGTTGCTTTCTTTTTCTACAGTCATAGTTAATTTTCCCCTTGAAGGAAAGAACTTTGTGATACAAATTCATATTAATACAATTTTGCTATAATTTAAAATTTTTCTTGAAATGAGGTCATAAGCATTTTAGATAATTATTTATCTAAAATATTTTAGTTTATATATATATATATATATTCATACTATGACAATTTGTTTGTCATTTAAAAGAGAAACGACAAGTCCTTTTCTATATGAGCTGAGTAGTTCTCAAACTGACAAATGCTAGACAAACTCTGCATGAAATATAAGTGAAATATTCTGTTCCCTCGTCTTCTTTATTAACGAGATGTCAAAATAGATTTTGCATCCACATAATTCTTCTTTCTTCACCAAGGTGTTTGACAAGTTTAAAAATTTGGAAACAATCTTAATTTTATTAAGCATGGTAATTTGTCCTCAGACTTTTCAATCTTTGCAATTCCACTTTCCCCCCACAATGAAAAACACTGGCGTAGTCAGTAATGTTAGGAATGAAAAAGTGTCATGGACACCAATCAGCCTGAAACACTGCATTGTTTGTTGAAAGCATTGCAATTTTAAACAGTGTGACTTCCACCCAATGTCAGATTCACATACAGCAAAAGAAAAAAAAAAAAGAAAAAAAAAATTGCTCCACCCTTCATTCATGTAACTATAGAACTGTAATGAGTCTGAGATGTTTCAATGCTTGCCAAATTGGAAAGAACACTTGAATCAGCAGTAACAACAATATTTTATGATTGTAGAAAATATCACTAAACCACATGGGAAAAACTAACGTCCGGAATTCACTTTCATACTTTCCAGCTATGTATGGTTGAAGGTGAAGTCAAGGGATGGGTGTTATGAGAGGAATTTCAAGAACATTGTTTTCCTTGGTAAAAGCAAAGACACATTAATGAGTGAGACACTTGTACGAGAATGTGGTGTCATGATGAATAATATATAGTGACGAGTAAAATAAGTTGATGTGCAGCTGGGAAATGCAGCTGTTAGATGCAGCAATAGATTACACTATAGTTCAGATCACAATCAAGTGGAAGTCTGGGAGTAAACAGAAGTTTTTATTCTAGTGGTGGTGGTGGTGGTGGTGTTGGTGTTGGGGAAGAGATTGTGCATGGGTGAGATATTTTATCAAATAAGAGAAATGGCGAATGCTTTTTGTTATATAGCAGTATTATCACAAGAGTGACATGATGTAAATAAATGTAAACAGTCAGTTACCTTTTAATATAGATTGTTTTGTAGCAAGTAGTTATGTATGTATGTATGTATCTTCCTGTACGTGAGCATGTGTATTTGTGTATATATCTCCATGTGTATATAAATACATGCTTGCGTGTGTGTATATGTATGTGTTCATATAGACATACATACATACATATGTATGCACATATACACTTGTACAGACACATACACACACACATATGCATATAATGTACATAAATACACACAGCCACACAAACACTCACACACACATACATACACACACACACACAGCACACACGTATCTGGGTGTGCATGTATTTCATCATCATCATAATTTTACATCTGCTTATTCATGCTGGCATGGGTTGGATGGGCAATCATAGTTCAAGTCCATTTTTATCTGAAGTTCCTGCCTTCTAGATAGATTGAGGATCGTTTCTTGCTCATATATTAAATTTTTAGCATCGTTTCTATGCAGAATATCATGGTTATCACCAACAACTTTAAGGAGCTGCTGGGCACATTCTATTGTGGTACCAGTGCTACAGAGGTTGTTTTGTCTCAAGCAAAACTAAAAAAAGGAACGAAAGGACAAGTCTTCCCTGGGAGCAGAGGAATAGCTTGTGAAGGAGCTAATAAGTTCTCTCCACCAAGTATCAATCTATATTAAAGTGAATCCTCTCACTGTGCATCGATCTTTGTTCTCCCACTGCTTGATGGTCAAGATATTAGATGTAATGCCAAGTGGAAGCATAGGTAAGAAATTAGATGGACGAAATGCTACTAAGCATTTTGTCTGGCATGCTAATAATTCTGACAGCTCACTGCTTTACTCATCGTTAATATCAAACCTTGATTATCATGGGTTTAACTCAGAAGATTGATGGTGATAATGAAAAATCACTGGTATAAGAGTTATCTCCCTTTTGGGCCTTAGGAACAGCTGGAGAGTATCGATGTCCCCATTTGCCTTAAGTGCATACTAGGGAGTTTTTTGAGACATCTCAGCATTCCTTCTATATCATACGCAGTTTATCAAAGGTGGAACCTTGCTGAGATGACTCCCACAATATTGCATATAGCATAAAGATAAATGAGCATAACATTGTCAGCAACATGCTAAACTTGAGACCACTATTGAATAAGATACTTAATACATATTTAGTATAAAGTTTATTCGCACATACACACGTTTTCTTGAATGTACAATACTTGAAAGTCTCATTACTTTTTCTTAAATTTAAATCACAAATATACTGGCATTCTTTACCTTATTAGTGTTTTACTTTCTTACACAGAAGCAGGCATATACTATCATTATTCCTTTTATGCTCATTTCCTATGTTTGCAAGAGTTAGAGTTTTCATTGAGTCAGTGTCTGACCACTACGTTTGCGTCATCTCTTTCATGATATCTGTTTTTATTACTTCTTTCTACACCACTCTGTCAGACTTTTTTTCCCCCCACATAATCCTTCATCTTGGAATGCTTGGCCTGGCCTTTTCACACGCATATTTTTTTCTGATTCCAAGTAAAACCCAGTTTTCTGTCAGTGTACTTCAGCTGTTTTCATACCTATTAATATTGCATATCCAGGGTAGGATATTTACCTCATTTTTTCCAGCCCTGACATATCTTCAACATATGATTCCCATGATTCACCATTATGCAATATCTTTCATATGCATCATATAAGCTCCCTTCTTTCAAAGGGAGAGAAAAAGAGAGAAAGAGGGAGAGAGAGAGTAATCCCTTTGTAGCTAGCTAAGGTAATAGCTCCCTGAACTTTTGGCACCTCATTCCTACTCTGGTTACTATACTTTGGTCCATCTTCTTTCACTACTAATAACATAACCTATGTAAGAAAGGCTATCACCTACTTCAGTGGGACCTTCTGAGAATTTGAAAGGTTTTATTTCAAGAAAGCTTTTATTGTTAATTACTCCTTTGCTTCTACCACACATAAAGACTTTATTCCATGTTAGCCAGCCTGTT
>NC_042997.1:18516131-18551131 GCF_006345805.1 Octopus sinensis | reverse complement strand
ATTCTTTTACTTGTTTCAGTCATTTGACTGTGGCTATGCTGGAGCACTACCTTTAGTTGAGCAAATCGACCCTGGGACTTATTCTTTGTAAGCTCAGTACTTATTCTATGGGTCTCTTTTGCCGAACCGCTAAGTGACGGGGACGTAAACACACCAGCATCGGTTGTCAAACAATGCTAGGGGGACAAACACAGACACACACACACATACATATATATATATATATATATATATACATATATACGACAGGCTTCTTTCAGTTTCCGTCTACCAAATCCACTCACAAGGCATTGGTCGGCCTGGGGCTATAGCAGAAGACACTTGCCCAAGATGCCACGCAACGGGACTGAACCCGGAACCATGTGGTTGGTTAGCAAGGTACTTACCACACAGCCACTCCTGCGCCTAAATATTTTCTTCCATGTCATCATGTAGGAATGGCCAGGTTAAGAACATTCTTTAGATATTAACTTTTCCTGTATGTTCTTTATTCAACAACCTTATAAAAATATACCCATAATACAACCCAGAATTTAAATCTCTGTGTATATTTCTTTGAGAATTCTACCTTCCTATGGATAATTTACCCATATTCATCTATCCTTGGGCCCTTTATTATGATTACAATGCCTGTTTATTATAGATGAATATTTCTTTGAATTAATTGCTTAATTATCAAGTAAAGAAAGTTCTACTTATTAACTTAAGAGCTTTTTCCTGATTGTTCTTCATTCATTAACTTCTTTATATTTTTAACAAAGAATTTTAACATGCCTTACTCCTGTAACATTAGACAATATTTAATTTCTTAATAACTATTAATTTAAGAACGTGATTGCTCATTAATTTAATTTTTAACTGATTGTTCTTCTATATTAACCTCATTATCATTATTAACAAATGCTTTTTACCATACCTCATTCTTTAGAATAAGAAAATAACATCAGAAAGTATTTAAAAACTGTAAATCCTGATTACAGTTCTTTCCTCATAATTATATGTTAACCTAAGAAAATTTCTCTTGATTAATTGTTTAATAATTATTTACACTAGAACTTTATTATACATTTACTTGAGAAATTTTCCCTGATTCTTTTCTGTATTCATTAACGTAAAAATTGCAGCAGAGTATTTAATTCTCTGGGTACGTTTCTAAATTACCTTCTCTCTTCATTTCCCAGACTTCTCATATAGACAGATCAATATATCTACTCACTGTGAACATTTGCATAAATGACTTAGTATATCCCTCTCACCTATTGCTCCTAAACTGTTTTCTCTTCCTATTTTTCCATCTATCTCTTTTATTTTCATTTAAAATTAATAAAGTTCTTTTCTTATTTTTTATCTGTTATCCTAAAATCTACCTAAATCTGCATTCCTGACTAATTTCTTTCCTCGTTCATTAAATGAAGAATTTCTCCGTATTTTCCTCACTGAATCATGAATGCTATTTCTGATTTAATTGTTCGATAATGGTTGACATAAGAGCATTATTCCTGATTTAGTTGAAAATAATTGTTATTTATATTTTAACTTAAATACTTTGGTTTCATTATTAGTCCCGCAGATAGACGTATCTAAATTGCCAATAACTTTAACTTATAGTAATTTTTAAGGAATGCTGTTTTAGAATTTTTGTAGAGAATACAAATATAATAGTAATAAAAAGTGCATACTTTTGCAGATAACACGCTTCGTACTTTTTTTAAATACTAAAACAAACAACGATTATTTTACCGACCAACTTGCGTTCAACCCCTTTAGGGATTATTATTTACGTGCTGCTCATTTGATCAATATAATGATCAGGCTGAGTGAAGAAATGGTCAAAAATCCTTAATTTCATGGATAAAAAAATGTTGTACTAATGAAAACACATTGTACACAGGTAGAATTTTAAAGTTAATGCATATAAAAATAAAATCTTTCTTAAATAAATAAAGCGATCTTTAGACACATATATCTGCAGGACTACCAAACATTACTAAACAATTTATTTAGTTTTGAAATGGGATGCATGCGGGCACCGAGAGAAAGAACGAAAAATCAAACTGCAAAATTATTGATTTGTTTTGTGAGGACTACTTAGTTTATCAAAGTTTATCCGGAGTCTTACAAAAAATGATACAAACTTTGAAATAAAATGGAAATTAATGTACGTTGCAAAACAATATAATAACTTCATCAAATCAAACATATTTTGTGCTTAGGAAGTTTATAAAATTTTGATAGGAATATCCCTTTACATAACACACGTTCTGAACTACTTTCCACGTGAATGTACAAAAAATGTAACCTTTCTTATAAAAACTGCGACCACTAGGGGAAAATCATGTGTTTGAAAAAACTCTAGCTGTGATCTCAGAAAAATTTGTTTAAAATGTAGATGACCGTCAAGGCGTTATGTTTACGAATAGATTCTTGTTCCCCTACATAACGAAGGGATAATAATATGAAATATCAGCTTGAAACCAATACTTATAAATCAAAGATTGCATCGAAAATGGCTTGTGAAATTTCTGAGGTTAAAACTGAAGTCTTTGACTACTTTAAAACTCTTTCATAAGGCAAAATTCCTCGGGAATAGTTATTCTGTATGTAACCAATAAGAAATTTCTATTCTCTCGATTGCTAAACTCTACTAACACTCTATGAAGAAAAAGAAAAAAAAAAACATGCTCATATTCCGTGACTATCCACCAGATTGTAATTAATTCCATTTTTAATGAAATGTCTTACTTCATGACACGTTCAATTAATACGTCACCAGTTATATCATGCTGATGATTTCTAAAAAGAATAAAATAGTACCATATACGATTACTACCAACAAGAAATTTTAAGAACATTGTAATGAGTAAACAAAAAATTAAATAAATGAATCCTATGATTTTTTTTTCTTTTTAAATATAATTTTTTAATATCAAATTCAAATATCTTACCCTGCCAAATATTACGAAGAAATGATTATCTCTCTGAAAATAACAGCAGCCACGAGAGAAAATACGTGCGTTTGTAAAGCAATAATTTTATTTTGATTCTATATAATCATATATACTATTCAATATCGAATACAAAATGGGGTGACATCTAACAAGGATAACGAATGTCCTTAACGTTTTATCTCATTGATCATTTAAAATTTTTTTCTTCTACACTCACTCATATTTTATATTATTCGTTACATTGTTATTTGAAAAACCCTAATACATTAATCGCCTTTGAATTATTCAGTAATCCATATTCCTTACAATATATCCAAATATGATCTTCTCAGATACGAATACAAAGAACCATAATATTCATTGGTTCTGTTTTTTTTTATAATCTTTTCCCAAATAATCGTTATAAGAAATTTCAAAATCGTCATGCACATTTTCAAATACACATGTCAAAAAACTGAATAGTGTTCTCTCAAAATTAAGCAAGAATTTTACCTCCTCACAGCATCGGTGCACACATACGTATATACATAGATTATTATTATTATTATTGTTATTATTATTATTATTATTATTATTATTATTATTATTATTAGTAGTAGTAGTAGTAGTAGTAGTACACATTGACCTACTTCAATAAAATTTCAACATTCCATCAGACAAAAGTATTTTTCCTCCAGCATAATAATAATAATAATAATAATAATAATAATAATAATCGTTTCTACGATAGGCACAAGGTTTGGAATTTTGGAGGAGGAGTTAAGTCGGTTATATCGACCCCAGTACTCCATTGGTACATAATTTAACGACCCCGAAAGGATAACAGGCAAAGTTGACCTCGGCGGAATTTGAACTCAGATGATAATAATAGGCTTAGAAAAAGTAATCTGAAGGGATACACTGAGGCCCAGGAACAAGCTCTGGTAACTAATTACGCCAAGTTCCAAATAGATAAGAGATGTGAATTGCCCATTTGTAGGATGTGTGGCAGCAAAAACGAAACAATCTCACATGTTGTGAGTGATGGCAAACAAACTAGCTCAAAAGGAGGCACGATTACGTGGCTAAGTTTGTTCACTGAAGACTGTGTGAAAAGTATGGTCTAGGAAGAACACGAAAGTGGTACGAACATGAATCAGAAGGCGTCACTGGGAATAATGAATAAAAGATCTTGCGGGATTTCACGATCCTGTATGACTCTCTAAAAGATGCTGGAAGACCAGGCATTGTTGTAGTAGATTGAAAAGAATAAACCAAGATTGTAGATATTGCTATACTTGGGGATGCACGCGCAGGTGACAAAGGGATAGAAAAGGTGGCAAAAAACAAGTTACTGAAAGACGAAATTACCAGAATGAAGGAGGCGAGCTAGCAGAAACGTTGGCGCGCCAGGCGAAATGCTTAGCTGTATTTCGTCTGCTGCTACGTTCTGAATTCAAATTCCGCCGAGATCAACTTTGCCTTTCATCCTTTCGGGGTCGATTAAATAAGTACCAGTTACGCACTGGGGTCAATATAATCGACTTAATCCGTTTGTCTGTCCTTATTTGTCCCCTCTCTGTGTAGCCCCTTGTGGGCAGTAAAGAAATAAACACCGGGTGAATTATTTAGCGGTATTTCGTCTGTCTTTACGTTCTGAGTTCAAATTCCGCCGAGGTCGACTTTGCCTTTCATCCTTTCGGGGTCGATAAATTAAGTACCAGTTGCGTACTGGAGTCGATCTAATCAACTGGACCCTCTCTCCAAAATTTTCGAGCTTTTTGCCTGAAGTAGAAAAGAAATTACCAGAATGTGGGCAATGAAGAGAGTAACTGTTATCCTATTAGTTGTAGATGCATTCGAAGCACTAACGACGAAGTTAGAGAAATGTCTCGGTGAAATTGGGATTGACATGAGAACAGAGTAGGCACCAAACATTGCTCTACTAAGGACAGCTAGGATTTTGAGATTGTCGCTTGGGTGTTGAGTATCTTCCATGAAACTTGACACCTTAAGTAGCAAGTCTTACAACTCTGAGAAATAGTAGTAGTAGTAGTAGTAGTAGTGGTGGTGGTGGTGGTGGTGGTAGTAGTAGTAGTAGTAGTAGTAGTAGTAGTAGTAGTAGTAGTAGTGTGATGATGATGAAGATCTGCTGCAATATGCCGCGGAAGATATGGGTGTAAATGCAGATGAACGATGAGTAAGAAAGAGTTTAACCAACGAGCTGAGGAAAAGTGGAAAGAAGACCTTCAAATGAGAATGCATGGACAGTTTGAAAGGAATGACAGGACGTTAAGGATAATACAGCATCGTGGGCATGGCTTGAGCGAGGTGATTTAAAGCGTACCGCCGAAAGCCTGATCATTGCTGCACAAGACCAGGCTCTTGCTACCAATTCAGTGAAGTATAACATCTATAAAACTTCCGATACCCAGAAATGCAAACTCTGTGGAAAGAGTGTGGAAAATGTGACCTACTTGGTAAGTGGGTGTGAGAGCCTTGAACAAAAAGAATACAAGCGCCGCCACGATAAAGTGTGTGTATCTTCATTGGCTCTTATGTCATAAATACCGATATCAAGTAACAGAGAACTGATATGAGCATGTACCAAGTAAAGTTATGCCGGAGGATGGAAAAGTAACGATATTCTAGGACTATGATTTTTCAGACGGATCGTGTAATCGAACACCGTCGGCCGGATATTGTCATATTGAATAAGAAAGACAAATGTTGTCAGCTCATTAATGTAGCCATACCAAATGACATGAATGTTGTGAATAAAGAGGTTGAAAAAAATTACCAAGTGCTCCGAATTGAAAGAGGAAATGGCAAGACTATGGAATGCGAGAAGGTAATGTAAAAGTTATACCAGTGGGGATCGGAGCGTTGGGCTCAATCCCATTAAAACGTAAACACTTCTTAAGGCAACTGGAAATCCCATGCAAGATTGATGTTTTGCAAAAAACAGCCTGATTGGGCACAACGCACATCTTAAGGAAAATATTATCTGAGGCCCTTGTTGTGACTTGACAGATAACTGAAGACTCCGGTGCATTTTTACCTACATTGTGTTACGAAAGACTAATAATAGTATTAATACAGAGAAACGTAGGACATGCATCAGAAGAGTCTTCGTTATGACTGAAGAATGAAGACCTTAAGAAAGAAACTGAAGGTCTCATAATGGTTGTTCAAAGCCAATCATTGCAAGCGGATATCGTTAAAGCCAAAATAGACAACTCCGGGAAAAGCGCATAGTTCTTTGGCATAAAAGGAATATAGACGCAGACACGACAACTGTGTGCCAAAGCATTACACTGGGACATATTACGGCAAAGACGATTTAAAATAGGAAGAATATGGTACGAAAATCAACTTGAAAATGTAATAAAGAACGACCAGTATAATGTTTTATGGGATTTTAATGTACAACTGATCGAGAAATTCATGCCAAGCAACCAAATACTATATACTGAGCAAGAGAAAAAAACAGTGCATAATCATAGATATGGCTATATCTGCCGACTTGACAGTAGTAGTCAAAGAACAGGAGAAAATAGAGAAATACCAGGATTTACCCTGGGAAATATGAAGATTGAGGAAGGTTTCTACAAAAGTAGTCTCTGTTGTTATGGGTGTCTAGTACCATTATAAACAGACTTAACAGTTCCCTTATTAAGATTGGTGTAACTACCAGAGTTGCATTAATTCAGAAATATACTCTGCTGAGAGCAGCAAAAATTGTAAGGTCCTCGATATCTAAGGAAACTGGTTGTGACCCGATATGAAGGTCATTGATTCCGAATATAAAACATCCGTGCGCACCATGAGTAACATCTGTCAAGACTTATCAGAAACTGAGCAAATATAAAGCTCTTGAAACATAAACTGGCAAAATGTGGAACCTCAGGACTAGAACAATGTCTGTTGTCATAGGTACCGTAGGAATGATAGCAAAAGTGACTGATTGTTATCTATCTCAGACACCAGAAAATCCCAAAATCAAAGAAATTCAAACAATAGTGCTCATAGAAACTGCTCATAGCCTAAGAAAATATTGTCTATGCGAATCCAATATCATTTTAATCTGTAAGCATTATCAAAAGTACTTTTAAATGTACATAATACCAAACACCTTTTACTGCCATCTAAAGGTCACATTATCATCTTGTTAAATTAGTTTTAAAGTTAACTTGTTTTGATAGGCATTATCTAGAACAATACTCTAAGCAAAATCAAAATATGGCACCCTAGTCATAACACCAACTCAGACATCTAACGTATTGTCTCTTGAGGTCTCTGGGTGAGACTTGGTGTTAACTTGTATAAATACAAAGCAAAAACCACACATATAATAATAATAATTATAATTATTATTGTTGTTGCTGTTGTTGTTATTTAAGACGTCGCACAGTATCCAATATCGTGATGTTGATTGAAGATATCTACCGGGAGGTTTGTACTGTCTGACAGGTCACAACAAGGACTTCAGAGAGAGTACTTTACACAATATGCGTGGTGTTCGAAGTAATGCCGATTTTTGCAATACACCTAGATTGTTAGGTATTTCTAAAGTTTCCAGATGTTTCTTCAGGTTGGGTGGCATTGAACCCAAAGCTCCGATGAAAATAGGGACAATCTATATATTTGACTTTCGTAACTGTCACATCATGACGATCTCAATTCTCAGGTCTCTATATTTATCGATCTTTTCTCTTTCTTTCATGATAATATGTTGATCAGGCACTGCTACATCGATTATTACGCACTGTTGTTTGTCCCTCATAAAGGTTGTTATGTCCGCTCTTCTGTGCTCTTACACCTTGTCTGTCTGGAAGTCAAGGTACCAGAGGATCTTTGCCTTCTCCTTTTCGTCCATTACCTTTTCTGATGTATGTTGGTACCAAGCACCCGTTAGTATCCATACTTACGGCATAGTAGCCAGTGAAGGTTTTGCGCTACCTTGTGGTGCCTGCTCTTGTACTCTTTCTTTGCAAGACTTTCACAAGTACTGGCCGAAATCAAGGGTTTTCCGTTGTTCTCCTTTTAGCTCGACGAGTCAACATATGTAAGTTCATGTTCTCAGTTGCTTGTCTTCGTGATATACATTCATTCAGGTGACATTAAAGACTTTCTTGTTCCGAAGTGCACTTGAAACCACTACAAAATCTGATGATGTCATGGAAAAAGTTTTCAATTCTTTTCCATGAAGAAAGCCTTCAATGGGAAAACGTGTGGGTTGTTTGTACGGATGGAACACCGGCTATGCTGGGATCGAAGTCAGGATTTCTGTCGAGAGTGAAGAAGCTAGCACCTCAAGCCAAGGTGATCCACCGATATTCTCTCGCCAGTAAGACTCTCCCTGCCTCTCTACCGGAACTGCTTGATTCTGCAACCAAATTTGTAAATTATGTGAAGACTGCAGCACTCAACACTCGGCTATTCAAGGAACTGTGCAATAATATGAATGCTGACCACGAAGTCCTTCTTTTCTACACTTGCAGTACATTGGTTATCGAAAGGGAACGTTGTTAATCGTGCCTTCAAGATGAAAGATGAAATAAACCTATTCTTGGAGGTTCAAGAAGAGAAAGATCTTCTAGTTCACTTCGAAGATGAAGCATGGAATAAAAGAGTTGCGTACCTTGTAGACATTTTCGACCTGCTGAACAAGCTAAATTTGAAGCTTCAAAGAAGGGAAACATATATTCTCCTTTTTCAAGATAGTCTCTGGGCCTTTGTTTCCAAACTGCAGGCCTGGCGTCGAAAAAAAAAACAATCTTGGAAACATCGCTATGTTCGAACAACTCTGTGGAGTGATGGATGAGTCTCAGTATCTCAAGGATGAGATTACTGAATATCTTCAGTCTCTAGAAGAGAAATTCGAGCGATACTTCCCTGAGCTAACGGAGAAACAGGAAGCCCTGGTAAGGAACCCATTTTGAACTGCACTTGATGTATCCAGCATCCCAGATAAGATCCAAGATGAATTTCTTGATCTAAGGAACGACTCTCCAGTTGGTGATCTCTTCAAGGTGAAATCGGTTACTCACTTCTGGTGTACTAGGTACCAATAATATCCAAAGTCAGCATGGTAGCCTTACGTGCACTTGTTCCATTTGCCTGTACCTACTTGTGTGAAGCAGGAGTTTCAACTCATATCAATATAAAAACAAAGAATAGGAACAGATTGGATGCTGGAGATGACATGAGACTGGCTCTAACAAACGCTCGGCCACGAATTTTAATGCTTGCTGCTCAAATGTAACATCAGGCATCCTACTAGCTGGACTGGATAGCTGTTGAAACCTATGTTGATATTGTAAGAATAATTTTGTTCTTTTTCTGAATTAAGGTGGGATCAACGTTGTGATTTTTTTGCTAATAAATAATTACAGGATTCTTGAATAAATTTTTGTTAGGTGTATCTTTGCCTTTCCTTCACAAAAAATAAAATGTAAATCAAGCTGCTGATAGCAAGCGTTCACGTGGGTTAAAAGATTTTGGGTAAGGGATTGCGAGTGTAAAAACGAAGGGAACCACTGTACTCAAGGCTTTGTTTTAGAGCAAAAAATGATTGCTGAATTTTGGAAAACATTTAATTAATGTTGCGACGTGTTCGACGTAATCAGCAAAGAGATTACAAGCTATACTGGTTTGGGTCAAAGTTTTAGCTTCAAAAGGCTGGTGATTGCTAAGACCACCACTTGTTAATTTGATACATTTCACGATAGTATCATAAGTATGCTGGAGAATTATCAAGAAAAAAGAGCAAAGATAACGAGTGCCTTGATAAGTCTTGTATAGTTAGTAACATCGAAGGAATCTGAAAACTTGCTATGGTGAATAGCAGATGTTTCATTCTGTTATGATATAGGATGACATCCTGCATGTTGTTAGGTTTTCCAAGATTTTTCGGACCATCACAAGGTGTTTTTGTTTAGCTTGTCAAAGGCTGAATTAGATCGACGAAGGCCATATAATGTTCTTGATTTTTTTGCAGAATGTTTTTCAGTTACCCGATGAAGAGTAGAAATCATATCAGTTGCCCCACGACCTATTCAAAGAACCATTTTGTGATTCGGAGTAAATGGCATTTATGAGATAAGTGATTATTTTGTTCAAAACGATGCGAGCGAAGATCTTGCCAACAATAGAAGGGGAAATATGTTACGTGGGATGTTGCGGACAACATTTCTACCAGCCTTTTTTAAAGAAATGTTTTTTGTAGGCGTCCCTGTAGTTCCAGAGAAGCTGATCAACCTTCTCAAGGAAATCTGAATACCACAAAGAGTTTTTGCCCCCGCCTCTTATCCCCGAAATTGTAAATTTAAGGAAGTATGCCACCTTTTCTAGGAATCTTGCTCAAAAAGAGTTGTTTAAAAGTGTCCGGGATTTCTTTGAAGCAAACTCTACAGGACATCTAAAGTATTTCTGGTTTTTAAGGGACAGAGATAATTATGTTGTCATTGATTATAGAGTTGTTATTAAGAACAGCTTCAAATTGTACAATCCAATATGATAGAATACATTTCTTATCAGTGAGAATATCAAAAGGGAGTATGAGACGGATGCCATCTTCCATTGGACATACACTGTTTCAAAACCTTGTGGAAGGCCTTGACATGTTTAACCAGCTACTACGATTGCTCCATTCTCATACTAGTAATCTGACCTCGCTTTTGCATTTTTTGTATGGTTTCTTTTTGAAGGAAGAGTTCAAAAATTGTTAATTTACACTTCATGTGAATTGTACATTTTCTCATGAGAAGTTGAGTTTTCGTACCTTTATTATCGACTCAATGTTGATGTTTCCTAACTGGGAATCCAATGATTTCAAAGGAGGCAGAGTAGATGATATCTCAAAAGGATTTCTAAGGAGCTTCAAAGCTAACATATGACTGAATTAAGAACGCATTCATGTCTCCCCGGATAGCTTTCTTCTTATCGCTGGATTTCAGGGGCAGGACGTTGATTCTTTAAAAGATAATTAAAGTTTACCAGGCGTTTTTCAGGCAAAGAGAAGCTTTGCTATGTAGTAGTGCATGAACTGAACGATAACAGGTGGTAATGAAGTGAATATTTGATGCGATATTCCTTCACAATTCATTTTCTTTTCATGATATAATCGTTCACAAGCCAGCTCTTGCACCTGGGAATGCACCCTTGATGTTTTATGGTGTTTGACATGTTGCAAAAGTGGGTAGGTGGTGGTTAAAATCATTTCTTGCTGAGTGAGAAGAAGAGTTGTAGTCCATTTGAGCCCATTTTTACCAACTGTGAGAATATATAATACGATATTAGGTAGGCTGTACCAAGCTGAGCATTGAATTCCTCCATAGGGAAAAATTTGTCGAGAAATTTTAATATACTTAACTGCAACAGATAGTAAAGTTCGTCAAGATATATCAAATCGTAAGACAGTCTTGTCTTCGAATTCAAAACTAAAGGTGCCATTAATTTTGAAAGAAAAAAACAAATATATTTATACGTAACACGCACACATATATTTATGTATGTATATATATATATATATACATATATATATATATGTATGTATATGTATATATATATATATATATATATATATATATATGTATATGTATATAATATATATATATGTATATGTATATATGTATATGTATATATATATATGTATATGTGTATATATATATGTATATGTATATATATATGTATATATGTATATGTATATATATATATGTATATGTATATATATACATATATATATGTATGTAAGTGTGTATGTATGCATGTATGTATCTATGTATGTATGTATGTATGTATGTATGTATGTATGTATGCATGCACGTGTGCATGTCTGTATGCACGTATGCATATAAATACATGCGTATATATGTGTATGATGTACGCATGTATGTGTGTATGTATATATATACACACACACATATATATCTATATAATGTACGCACATTTACACATACACATACTTATATAGACATACAGATATTTTATGGGCATGTCAAATGAGTATATAAAGGTTGTGTGTGCATATGTGCATATACATGTGCTCAATATCAAAGATAGCAGATATATCTATACTTTTATGTGTTCGTTAATATTACTTAGCTGCCATACACTTTTACAGACATTTAAATTATACACACACACACACTCACACATTTATATACATATATATATATATACATATATATATATATATATATATATATATATATATATATATATATATATATATATATATATATAAAACTAAAATATGCTTTTTTATATTACGTTTATGTCAGGGATGTGAGTAAAGATCTTATAGAATGTGAAGGAAATTGGAGAATTTAGAAAATAAAAAAACAATCTCTCCTTTTTTTTGTAATTCTCTCTTCTGTATTATTTTCTCTCTCTTCCTAATTTTGAATGTTTTTTTATATTCATCTCTTTTCCACCTTAAGCTGTGACATCTGTGCATTGAAAAGGTTGGCGAAAATCTGTGGTAAATGAGACGTTCTATATTGACCAATGAGCAGTGGAATGTGAAGGATTATTAAACCAAATTATTGCCTTGAGGAATAATTCTTGTCCCTCTGTGCAGTTTCTACAGCCTGGCAATTTCTCATGGAACTTTACAGTCCATTAATTTTCGTTTTTATAATAATAATAATAACATTAATAATAATAATAATAATAATAATAATAATAATAATAATAATAATAATAATATAATAATAATAATAATAATAATAATAATAATAATAATAATAATGATAATAATAATAATAATAATAATAATTTTGTCTGACACGAGAAAAGTTGCAAAACGGAAAAAGGTGAACGTAAAATGGTCTGTTACATATGATTACAACACAAAGATATATGATATAGATATTACACAAATACATATATTCCAACATGCATGCGTACACACATGCATGCTTGCATACTTACATACATATATAAGTATATATGTATATACATATTTATATAAGTATATATGCAGATACAGTTACACACATGCATATATATGTGCATAAATGTGAGTGCGTACCTGTGTGTGTATGTGTGTGCGAGAGAGAGAAGGAGAGAGAGAGAGAGAGGAGAGAGAGAGAGAGAGAGAGAGAGAGAGCAGCTACTTAGCTTATAATCTAGCAACACCCCTCAAATGGTTCAGTGGAGACTGTGTTGTTGCCATACAAAAAATATCACACCCTAAAATAACTGGAAGTAATTTATCATCGATAATGGCTGGAAGGCATTCATTTCCAAGTTCTGTTCGTGCAAGAGTATCATTGAAAACTGTAAAAAGTGCCTTTGCATGACACACTCTCAGTTAGTTCTGAATTCTTTATGACTGCAACCGAAGATTTTGTCCTGTAGCCAAATGAATTTCATCAAACTTTGCTGAATTCTACAACCACCCTCTCCTATACCATGTAGTTCGGTAAGTAGTGCTCCTGTATACAAGCCTGTAAAATTCGATTTCGATTTACATTTCAATCTTTGTTTCTGCAAACACAATAATTTTTCTCCTTGATATAGAAAAGGACTAGATATCCTACCCAGATATTTACTGCAGGAATACCTTTATGTTCATAGAATCTGCTAGAAATAGCAGTCAGATATTTTTAGTTTCCTCGACTAGTATTCATCACATATCTTGTTTTTAACTCCTAATTTCCAATATAATTTTTGACATTCTTAATAGCAGTCATGGCAGTGAGCTGGCAGAATTGCTAAGCACGCCGGGCGAAATGCTTAGCGGTATTTCGTCAGTCGGTACATGCTGAGTTCAAATTCCACTGAGGTCGACTTTACCTTTTATCCTTTCGGGGTCGATAAATTAAGTACCAGTTACGCACTGGGGTCAATATAATCGACTTAATCCGTTTGTCTGTCCTTGTTTGTCCTCTTGTGGGTAGTAAAGAAATAGGTATTTCATCTGCCGCTACGTTCTGAGTTCAAATTCCGCCGAGGTCGACTTTGCCTTTCATCCTTTCAGGGTCGATTAAATAAGTACCAGTTACGCACTGGGGTCGATATAACCGACTTAATCCATTTGTCTGTCCTTGTTTGTCCTCTCTGTGTTTAGCCCCTTGTGAGTAGTAAAGAAATAGGTATTTCGTCAGTCGTTACATTCTGAGTTCAAATTCCACTGAGGTCAACATTGCTTTTCATCCTTTCGGGGATCGATAAATTAAGTACCAGTAAAATACTAGAGTCGATGTAATCGAATTATCCCCTCCTCTAAAAGGGCTGCCCTTGTGGCAAAATTGGAAACCATTCTTAATAGGAAAGTATACTACACCACTTCTCTAATACTTTATCTCTATATATATACACTTATATATGGATGCCTGCGTGTGTGTGTGTGTGTGTATGTATGTATGTATGTATGTATGTATGTATGTATGTATGTATGTATGTATGTACGTACGTACGTACGTACCTATGTATATACCGACACGCACACACACGTACACACACACATATACTAATTTGTAATGGCATAGTGTGGTACAGTAGGATGTGAGGCACATGTTGATTGGCTACAGATATGCATAATCTTAACTAATTAGGTTAGGTTTCTTAATTTGGATGGTCAAATTGTGGTATCACTTGGTGTAGTAGTTTGCACGGCTATATGATTTACAGCAGTCATAACATTCTGATCCCGTTGGTAATCACCTACAACATCTTTTCTGTCTACTTTTATATTCCATGTATTTATTTAAATATATGCATACACACACACACACGCACTCAAATACACACATACATACTCATACACACAAACGCATACACACAAGCATATATGGAATGAGTAGTGTACTAGCCTGCATTACACAATACAGGTAAATTTAGAGAGCTCAGCAATTAGTTCCACATTAAACTCATTTCCCTATATGCTATGAATTCAGTCACCACATCTGGAGAAAGGCTAAAATGCAGTGTCCAAGCTACATTACAAAATAAGTAACACAGGAAACAGTTTTGTGCTGAAATAACAAAGAAATGAGCTCCTAACACATTGAAACACCTGTACTAAAGCTTAAAAATGTCAAAAATATTGTTTACACTCGTTTTTATATATATATATATACATATATATAGCTTTTCCTGATGCTAGCCACTCTGAGAGTGCAATGGGTGCTTTTATGTGCCACTGTTGTAGGAAACTATGCCAAATCAGACTGGAGTCTGATACAGCCTTCCAGCTTACCAAACTGAAAATTAAAATGCATCAAATTTTGCAGTAGTTTCATTTTGTGACAAATTCCGGATCGGTGCTGTATTTATAGATTGTGGATTTGGTTTGGGTTTGCTTAGTTTATATGTGGTGTGGAATAGAGTTAGTCTGTTTATTGGGTGCAGGTTCTGTTTTGTTTATTTTTTATCCATCTTGAATGAAGATATATAAACAGATGTATTAATATAATGCTCGGGAAGTGAAAAAGTCTTTAACATTTTGGGCCTATACTCTTCCACAGAAAGGAACACAGAAAGAAATAAGGAGAGAAAATAAAGAATGTGTAGTTGCTAGCGATATATATATATATATACATTAGATAATGTGGTCCTAGATGATCATATAGAAGAAACTGAACAGTCATGGTTGGAATGCATTTGAATTAACCTGGAACTAATCAAGAACAACATACACTCATAATCAATGCTGTAAAAGACATACACATAGACATATGATAGACCAGCTTTCATTCAGTAATACTTGTCATTTTCCCATTGTCAGATTTCATACTCATTCTGTTTAATCTAATACTCTGACAATGGCCTCTAACCATTTGAATTTCTGATTTATATCTTTCCTTGTAGTTGAATAACTCTCTTCTATCAACACACTCAATCACATGCTAATATCCGATACTAAACATTGTGTCATGTCTTCTTTTACATAATTAGATAGTCTTAGAACTTTATCTTTCAGGTCTCATTTCCCTTCCAGCTACACACCTATAACAATGAAGATTGTCTATCCTCAGAATAAATAATAAATAATGTCTTCATTCATATTTACCATTATTTCCAAACAAATGATCTCTTCTGATTTCAGTCCATAAGATATTTGACCCAGTTACCTACTTCGTGTTTATTATTCATTCATTCATTATAAAGTTATGTGAGAACAAGATCATTAGCTATCCTTTTACTCATCTCTTCAAAAAGTAAACAAATATCTATAGGAGAAAAAAAAAGCTAATTCATTATATCGTTACTTTAACTACAAACAACAAACAGAATCCATTTCATCCCTTATGAGAGAAGAAATGGAGGTTATTTTATTTTTTATTTTTTTTTTTTTGCAGTTCAAGATAAATTTGAACATTTGTATTTGTTAGAGAAACTTTTTGCTTTTTACAGAATATTGTAAAAAATGCTCTTTCTACAGCTAACCATTTAACCCTTCAGCATTCAGATTATTCTGTCAAATGTAAAGCTTATGTATTCACACCATGTAAAATTAATCTTACATCATTTCATGGCTTTGAGATTTCAATGATGTGATTGTTTATTTTTTAAAATGACACAATAAGGTAGCTATGAATGACCATACCTGACTAGTTTGAACATAAAACAGGTAGAATATTTTGGCTGGATAGGGCCGGTTTAAACACTAAAGGGTTAAGCAAGAAAACAAATGGAAGCAGGCATCAAACAGGCAAATCAAGTCCCACAGAATCAGAGGAAAATAAAACTGTTTTGAAGTATTGAATTAATAACTTTAGAGTAAGTCAAGTTAATGATTATCATGTGCAATGCATGGACAGTTAAAAGGATAGTTTTAAATAATTAGGAAATAAATAAATTACTACATCAGTCAATGGTTTATGTTATTTGAATTATTCTGGCAAGTGCAGAAGAGAATTCCAAAGAATTCTTGGTTTTATTAATTCTCTTTAGAAAAACACAGAACACACAATATCAGCTGCCACAGCGACAATAGAAACACTTTGTAGGAGCTCAATACTATACATAAGTAGGTGTGGAAAGTAACATATTTAAGAGAATAGATTATTGAAAGAAATTCCTCGGGGACACTATCTACATAAACAATAGTTAAGTTAATAACTCAATGTATAACAGTAAATATTGCAAAACTAACAAGAAATAATTATATTATGAGGAAAAGATAAAATTAGGGAGTGACTGATATTATTGTTGTCGTCAAGTTATTGCAGTGGCTCCTAACCCTTTCAATCAAATGAGTTTTCCCACTGACCCTTTTAATATGCTCATCCTTATGTGTATATATATATACATATACATACATATATATATATATATATATATATACATACACACAAGGATGAGCATTGAAGTGACCAACTGGGTTTGCCATTTCTAAAAGCCAAGAATCATTTACTATTGAAAGACTGACCAGCTGCATAGATGTCAACACATTTTTTCTTCTTTCTCTCCTCCTTCTTTCTTTCCTTCTCTATTCCATTGACACCTCTTTCAGATACAAAAGCACACACACACACACTCTCACTTTCTCCCCATTCCTCACCCTCTTGTACTATCTTATATTTCTCTCCACCCCTACACACTCAATAATACTATAAAAAGAGACAAAATTCCTGAAAATGTTCAATCTGATGACTCCACTAGAGTGGACGCAAGTGCTAATATATGATTTATAAAAACATGTGACATATTAATAAATATCTGTAAATATAAAACCATCCAGATTTCTGAGTACTTCATTTCTTCTAATATATACCTGTACATCATCTCCAAACCTTCTAATATATATATGTGCATGTGTGTGTGTGTGTGTGTGTGAGTGTGTGTGTGTGTGAAGTATTGAATTTAGTTCACAGGCCCCCAGTACTATCTTTGCAGACCACCAGGGATCCACAGACCACAGGTTTAGAACCACTGAGTTAGTATATGCTAATTTAATTAGCAGGAATGTCAACTTGCAGTTTGGTGACAACAATCTCCTCAAATCTTGAGACAACTCCAGATATGTCTCAGTATTGTTAGGAGATCTCAAAGCAAAACAGAAACATCACTATACTTACAGAAAAAAATACTAAGTAGATGTATATCTTCGTACATGTTATTATAATTAAAACAGTATTAGTCATTGACTAATACTATTTTTTCCTCACCAACAATTATTTTGCATTAGCTTTTTAATGCTCATAATATTTCATACATGAACTCTTACTTGACTATTGTTCTACTTGCAAGATGGAATCCCTGAGTAATTTCAGTAAATTACGTTATAATAACTATACATATGCCCATATATGCTGTATGTTTATCTTAGAAGTTTTGTACTTCAGAAAACTATATTTGGTTTCGATGTATTTCAAAGAAGCCACTGAAGATGATAGTTCTAAAAATACTTTTAAAACTATTTTGTTTTATTAGTAGAGAAATTTAATATTTTTGTGAACATTAGAGTTGAAAAGCTTTGTCTAGGATTATGTTTAAAATTCAAATTTAGTTTATTTGTTGTGTATTTTTATTGATCTGTATTTACTGCATTACAACTCGTCAATTTAACGAATTTATAGGAAGCACATAATTATTAATATCTACTAGTATAGGAGCAATAAATATAATTAATTTCTTTTTGTCTTCAAAACATAAGTTAAAACAAAACTTGTTAATGCTTTAAACTTGTTACTTTGGTTCATGGTTTAAGTACCTATGAGAATATTATTCCCCAAAGAAATATATTATTTGGGGCCATCTTTTATTGGTTTTATTATTTTGAAAAAGAAAAAAAGAATAAATCATTAGCAAAAACACGGTAATAAATATAAAAATTAGACTTGAAAGAAGTTTTCAAATTTTCTTGTTGAAACTATATGCTATCGCTACTTTCAACAAGTAAGTGATAATCTTTCTAAACTGAAATTGAAATAATCATGTAAAGAAATAACCACATCCAATTTCACCACAAAAATCAATATATTACAGAAATATTAAAAACAAAAACAAACTGAAAGACTATTAATTTTTTTTCCTTTGGGAAATTTTATAAATGCTGGTTGAAATTTTCTATGTATTTTTTTTCTACAATATTTTATTTTTAATTTCCTCCCCTCACCATACATTTTGAAAACATAGATGAGAGGTTATGTTTAAAGACTCTGAGCTGATAAATAAAAATTCTTTAGATAATTTTTTTGCATTAGGTTGAATTCATACATTTTTAATGCTTTTTTCTCCCCCTTTTTTTTTAATGTGTTTCATATAATTACAAAAGTTGAAGAATTTTACTTGGTTACTCTGAAAGTTTGGTAATATCATATCACAGAAATATTATCATCATGAACGTTTAGAAAAAAATGCACCAGATCAATATTCATATCAAGCAAATTCTATACTTGGAATCAATTTCCTGAATTATCTTTATCACAAGTATTAATTAATAAAGGATAGGAGTTTTGTTATTCATATTTTACCCAGGAGCATTAGCGATACAAATTAAATGAGACCAACCAGGAAATGAAGCTAGGGTCTGCAAAAGTAGGTCTTGGGTTCACCAAAACATAAAATCCACTCTACCATATATGTGAGTAGACTATGCTCTGCTACTGAGATCTAACAGACTGAAACATATCAAAGAACAAGCATTCTTTATCTTAAATATGTAAATTAGATTTGAGAAATTAATTTTGATTTCTTTAAATTATGTTCCATTTTTCAGAGTTCTGAACAATTGCCACTAGGTTTATATTTTCTTTCTCCATTTAAGACAGAAAATTCAATTAATTAGTTATTTTCCAAAGTATCTATTTCTGGGGTCTTACACTTTGATTTCAAATATCATATCACATCATGTCAGTTTCATCTTCCACCTTTCTGTAGTTGATAAAACAAATAGTTTTATCAAGTACTTTTCTGAAGACCTCATCCATTTTCCTGCACTCAGCAGGTCCATAAGTATAAATTCTCTGCACAAACCTGTCATATTCGCTATCCATTTCAATTTCAAACTTTATTTCTGTCAACACACGATAATTCCCTTTAGCATGAAGTCCCATTCACAGAATCACTGACTCATAAACTGCCAGCCCATTGAGCTGATAAGGGACCTCAAAAAGCTTGTTAGAAATAGCAGCTAAATTCCCTCAGATCACATCCTATCTTATTAAAATATGCCTACCAAATCTACCAGCCTAATGAGCCAATAAAGAACCTCAATCAACCTATTAAAAGTAGCAGCCAATTTCCCTCAAATCACATCCTACCATATTAGAGGTTAATTTGAACAGTGTAATTTTCAATAAAGTTTCAATAAGGTTTATAATAAAAAAGGAGAAGATGTTTAAGGCTGCAATGTCTGTGCTCTGCTTGATCAAGCTGGCCTGGGGCTAAAAAGAAAACAATGCTTGAAATATTGCGATGTTGTTGGTTGGAACATCTTTGATTTTATGTAACCTGTATCGTGATTGACCTGTGGCTAATCATTAGTAGTTACAAGCCTATTACTTTTTAATCTAGCCTGCAACCATCAGTGATCCTATTGTGCACAGCTTTGAATTTCTTTCCCTTCTTAAAATCATAGACATGGTTTCCATACTTTGACAAAATCACTGTAGACTTCATTATTTTATGATATTAAGTTGAGGAACTTAACACTAAGAGATCAACTATCACTGATATCAACTTTGCCTTTTATTCTTCCCAAGTCAATACCAGACAAGTAAATACCGGACTTGTTATCGTATAGCTCCAGGTCACTTTAATCAAACAGCTCTAAAAAGATTTTGCAGTCATGATCATCCCAATTTTCTTCAAAGTTTTTTTTTTTTATTTATTTTGTTACAGTCAATATATCCAGGATCACATTATGGTTTGTGTGATACATGGTAGATTTGATTGCTATTCCTAGCTGGCAAATGATCACCTTAAAGTACCTTTGATGCTTACAATGGTCACAGATTGGTGGAATCAATAAAGAGAAAATGTCTTGTAGTATTCTAACTTAATATTCCACCAGAATTAACTTCACCTTTCATCTTTTCTTGTTCAATAAAACAAAATACCAGCCAAGTATTGGGGATCGATAAAAGACAACTCCACCACACCTAAAATTATACCTATGTTAGAAATCATTATTACTACAAACATAATCTTCATAATTCAATCTTCTAATGAAATCTAATTTTACTATTGCATCCAAAAATAACAATACTAATACAAGTTTATAGTTTATTTTTCTCTTTTTCTCAATTTCATTTTCATGCTTGTTTGTATCTTTACATGTGAATGCATAATTAACCCTCAAAGCAATTAAAACAAATGAAGAAATTTTTGAAAAGAAGAAAAAAAATTCAAAACAAAAAAGTACAAGCAAAATTAAGCTGTTTTCATGCAAACAATTCAGAGTGATTAATTTAAATTGTGTAAAAATAATGGCATTATTTTGAATTAACTTCCTGTCTGATAGGTGATTTTCTTGAAATAAATACATTATTCCTTATAAAATATTAATGGAATTGTTCATGTTTTCAAAGAAACATCAAGCCCATTATAAAACAAATAGCTTCAAGGCCAACAGGATTAGTGAACAGCTATGACATTGTTAAATTTACGGATTATTAACCAACGAAGAAATATGATTTGAAAAGGATTGCGAAAGTGTTTTCTGAATAACATACAGGTAAGAGCTCCCAGCAAGATGAGTCTGCAACACAGATTTATTTCCTGCTTGAGTAATTTCACTTCTTTTATTCTTCAAAGCATACAATTTTCTGGTTGGTAATTAACAATAATTTCTAACATAGACATAAAGCTAGAAATTTTGAAAGAGAGAACAGTTAATTATATCAACCTCAGTTCTTGATTTGGACTTTATATTATCTAACCAAAAAGAGAAAGACAAAAATGACTATGACAGGATTTGAACTCAGAACATGGTAACTGCACACTCCAAAGCATTTTATCAGATTCTTAACTGATTCTGCCAGCCCATTGCCTAGCCTGCTAATTAATAATGACAGCTATGGTTCAAAAGAGGGACTCACTCCACTTGGTAGGGCATATAATGTATGAAGACCTTTACAGAGTGTAAATGTCACTGCAAAGGTCAATGGCTTTAGAAAAAAAAAAATAATCTGGTGGATAACCATGGAACTTTAGCTTTAGTTACTAAGGTTTAGTAAGTTTAACACAAAATTTTGGCTTGTAGACCATCCTCCTCCTCCTCCTCCTCCTCCTCATCATCATCATCATCATCATCACCAACAACATCAACATCATCATATATACTATATATAAAGGTAAGATCCATGGATCCAGGTGCAGGAAGTTAGTAAGCTTCAGGCAGTCCACAGAATGTATAGAAAAACACACATTTTCAATCAAATCTCCTACAAGTTAACATGGGATCCCTTCACAACAATGTAACCTTCATTTGACTAAGGTATCGTTGGCCTGATGAGTAGCTTGTTGAGTACCTCTCATTGTGTAATTACTACTTCTGGGGTCCTGCTAGCTAGGGAACATATGTAGCCTTGATTTTACCTACTCCATTCCCTAAATTTGGGTTTTTATTCATACATATACAAACAGAAGTACCTGGTTTCACTTGGATTATAAACTCATAGCCTTAACACAGTACTGTTTGCTTGTAGTGTAAGATTAGTGTATTTCTCAAAAAGTAATACTTACTTTGAACACTCAATGGTTTTACACTTATGCACATATTATTCATGTAAGTGCTTCTACATATACTCTGTTTTCTATTTTGCCATGTTTATCACTGAAAATGTAGAGTTTCTTTTCATCTCCAACTCTAGAACATCCAACATACAGCTGACCATGTGAGAAGCATGGTTGAAGGAGGTTAGGTCCCATCACCTTTAGAGATTGACCTTGTGCTTTGTTTTAGTTTCTTCTGGTTCAAGAATTTCGGTGACTCATTTGACAGAGGTAGTAGAGAGCCAATCTGATGATAAATCTGCCCTTGAATCTTAAAAGTTTGCCTGAATCCTGGCTCAGTTATTTGTCTTGTGGCTCCAAATGATGTCATCTGTAGTGCAGCCATGTATTGTTGAATTTTGTCCTGTAAGTGCTTAGAATCTTGGTCAGTTGATGACAACAGTTTCTTCAGTGGCTCTGCAGGTTGGGGAAGTGCAAGGAGTTTAACCTTTCCACTGCAGCAGCACAGCACAGGTGTCTCTCCAGACCACTTCTTTCTTTTATAGCGTATGCACTCAGTTGTCATTGCACCAATGGAAATTTTAGTGTTGCCTGCATAATTAACAGCTGGATCATAGTTGAAAGCTACTTCATAGAAGTTGCTTCTCTGAGCTTTTGTAACTGCTCTTCCTTCTGCAGTAGCGATTCTATTCCTTGTCAGGTATGCATAACTCTGTTCAGCACTTTGAGATGCTCAGGCAGCACCAGTACGCAACTGTTTTTTTTTTTTGCACAACTATTGTCTCATCATTCTCAGACACTCTGGCTGCTGTAGTGCACAGTCTGTTTCTTTCTTGGCATACTTCCCTTTTTCAACTGTCTCTCTTTCCCTCGGCAAAGACATTCTTTTGGCTGACCTTGATAATGGAGACAACTTTGATACCTTCCTTCTAGGCAAGGTTATTTACGGATACACAAATACACTGGTACAGAGGATTGTAAACAATGAAAGTAGCTGTAATAAAGTTTTTGGTATCAGAAATCGTTACAATGGTAAACACTAGATAGAATGGTTGACAGAATAAAGAGAGACCAATAGAGTAAGAGAGAGAAAGAGAGGAAGTACAGTGAGAAGTTAGATAAGGAATGTGCCTCCCAAATATTAAAATAGGTATTATAAAATCGAAATAAGTCGAGTTATTGGTAGAGAGGGGAAGGAGGAGAGGGGAGAGAGAGAGTGAATAGTGAAGAAGGAAGGGGGGAGGGTGAATAAGGAAGAGAAGTGAGAGAGAGAGTGAAGAAGGAAGCAGGGTGAGGGAAAGTACATTTAGTAAAGAAGTGAATCATATATATATAAAACAATATTATTTATTTTTCAATAAAAATATAAATCAAGACTATATTATTGTGTCTCAGATCAAATTATTCCTGTGCTCCAAATATGGTACTAATTCATGCAGTTGTTTTCGTGTGAAAAGTGAGCACACAAAGATAAACAGATAGCTAGCTAGCTAGATAGATAGATAGATAGATCGATAGATAGATAGATAGATAGATAGATAGATAGATAGATAGATAGATAGATAGATAGATAGATAGATTGATAGATAGATAGGTAGGTAGGTAGGTTGGTAGGTAGGTAGGTAGGCAGGTAGGCTGGAAGGCAAGCAGGCAGATAGATAGATAGATTTTTTTCCTAAATTTTCAAGCCTAGCCAGGCTCATGGCCCAGTTTCCCGGTTTCTGTGGCATATGTGTTCCCCCAGCTGGACGGGTCACCAGTCCATCACAGAGTTACTCAAGAAACAGGAAGAGAGAGTGAGAGAAAGTTATGGTGACAGAGTATGACAGGGGTTGCCACCATCCCCAGTTGGAGCCTCGTGGAGCTTTTAGGTACTTTTGCTCAATAAACACACACAATACCCGGTCTGGAAATCGAAACCACAATCCTCTGAGTCCGCTGCCCTAACCACTGGGCCATTGTGCCTCCACAGATAGATAGATAGATAGATAGATAGACAGATAGATATAGCTAGATAGATAGATTGGATAGATAAATAGGTATAGATGGATATAGATAGTTTATTAGATACAGAGATAAATAGATATAGATTTAGATAGACAGAGAGATAGATAGTAACAGTATTCTTTAGAAGAAAGACAACAGAACTCCTTAGAAGAAAGGCAGCAGAAATCCTTAGAAAAAAAACAAAAAACGTTGTCCCAACACACACAAAGTGTTTCTATTAGGAATGGGAAGAGTAAGATTTTCAAGTTAAAAATATATAGGAAGCTGTGACATTCATGTATTTTCCCCGGGAACAAAAAAAACAATGTGACTGAAATGAAATAGAACCAGTTAAAATGTAAATATTCATCAACAGCATATTGTATACATACATGTTCGTGTGTGTAGCTAGGCACATTTGCTATGTCAGACATACATTTGTGTGTCTAGCTAACTGCAGTTGCTACATCAGTGCTGGAAGTTCACATTAAAAATCCTTTTTAAAGAAGTTAATCTTATATAAAGCAATATTATTCATTTTTGATATAAAATAAATCAGGACCATATTATTGTATTACAGGTCAAATTATTCATGCACCCCAAGTAGGGAACCAATTTGTGCAGTCATTTTTGTGTGAAAAGGGAACACACATACACAGAGATCTATTTTATATATAAGATATATATATTATGTGTGTCTTTGTATTTGTCCCACCATCACTTGAAAACCAGTGTTGCATAACTGTAATGAAAATGTGTGTTTTTTTATACATTCTGTGGACTGCCTGAAGCTTACTAACTTCCTACACTTGGATCCATGGATCTTACCTTTATATATAATATATATGATGATGTTGATGATGATGATGATGATGATGATGATGATGATGATGGTCCACAACCCAAAATTTAGTGTTAAACATACTAACCCTTACTAACCAAAGCTAAAGCTCCATGGTTATCCACCAGATTATTTATCTTTTTCTAAGCCATTGTAACATAACTGTACAGCAAAAGAGGTCAATAGAATAAGTACCAGACTTAAACAAAGAGGTAGTGGAGTTAATTCATTTGACTAAAAATCCAATGCAGTGCCCCAGCATGGCTGCAGCTTAAAGATTAAAACATGTAAATGATAAATTATATATATATATATACATATATATATATATGGCTGTGTGGTTAGGGAGCTTGCTTCCTAGCTACATGGTTTCGGGTTCAGTCCCACTGCGTGGCACTTTGGGTAGGTGTCTTTCACTATAGCCTCGAGTCGACCAAAGCTTTGTGATTGAATTCAGTAGGCGGAAGTTACTGCCGTGTGTGTATGTGCGCGTATAGCTGCTCAGTGCCTCTCCGAAAGAGAGAGAGAGAGAGGGATATATGTATATATATATATATATATATATATATATGTATTGTCCAACCCATGCTAGCATGGAAAACGGATGCTAAACGACGATGATGATGATGATATATATAATATGTGACAATTATTCGGTAGCTAAGATAAAACTCTGAGTTTCAGATACCGAGGTGGAAATCCACACCACCAACTCTTCAGTTATCCGGCCATCAGAAAAGTGCTATGAAAAAAGACCATTATACAAAGGGAAATTACTGTGTTATTTGTATAACGGTCTTTTTTCATAGCGTTTTTCTGATGGCTGGATAACTGAAGAGATGGTGGTGTGGATTTCCACCTTGGCATCCGAAACTCAGAATAATTGTCACATATTATAATTACAGATAAATTCCTCTATTTACATCATATTGAGGTCTCTTTCTTTCTTTTGTTATCTTACCGTTTTTACCTATATATATATATATATATATATATATATATATATATAATATTAGGGAGTATAACTCCAAACTTACAGGGGAAAATTCAATTTAGTATTAAATCAAATTTCACCATATAAATATATAATATATACAAATTAGAGAAAAACCACTAATATGTAATTCAAACAATGATAGACATAAACCAAATCATATAGAAAAAATAAAATATATTATAAAACATATAACTAGATCACACTTTTTGTACTTTTTATACTTTTTGTGATCTAGTTATATGTTTTATAATATATTTTATTTTTTCTATATGATATGGTTTATGTCTATCATTGTTTGAATTATATAATAGTGGTTTTTCTCTAATTTATATATATCTTATACACACACACACACCACACACACACACAAATACACACCCACGTAATGTACTTCTTTCAGTTTCCAACTACTAAATCCACGCACAAGGTTTTAGCTGGGCCAAGTGTATAAGACACTTGCCCAAGGTGTCACACAGTAGGACTGAACCTAGACCATGTGGTTGGGAAGCAAGCTTGCTAATATACAGTCACACCTATGCCTCTATGTATATATAAACTAAACCAGTTATCTTGCTGAGGATGGCTGATAGAAACCCAAGACTAAACCAAGGCTATCAAATGGACAAATGACCCCAACATAAGGAGAACATCTATTTCACAATAGTGTGGGGGTACATGGAAATACATGAGATAACAAATAAGCATGTTGTAAGCATGTTACGATAGACAGGCTTGTGTGCTTCAGTCATTGTGAAATAGCTTCTTGTCAAGATCAGCATCAAGCAACAGTCAAAAGACATGTATCTGGTTGACCGTTGGATTGTAAGGATTTTGTGTTATAATTAGAAACCTATCAAAAGAAATACTTGTTTATTGGCTATGAAACTGGCAAAGTACAAAATGTATAATGAGAGTTGTTATGCTGGTGAAGATCTATATACCAAATACTATATAACAATTAGCACCAAATTTTACTGAACTACCAGTTTAAATACAAACTAATGTCTTTGTCCATGTTTCTTTCCTGCGGTCACTCAGTGACACTTATCAATGCTTATGCACCAACAATAAATGGTTCTGATGAATACAAGAATGGGTTTTTATGAGCAATTAAAAGGTATTACTTGAGAGAATTCTAGTACAAGTAATATTTAGTGAGGACTTCAAAGCATAAGTTGGTGAAAATTTTAGAATATCGAACAGTTTAGGATGTTGTAGGATGAAATAATCTGTTACACTCCAATGGTTTACTTATGCTACAAATGTACACAGAATAGAATTTCATTATTTATAATACAGCCTTTGAACATAGGCAGATTCTCAAAGTAACTTGAATGCACCTAGATTCCAATAAATGGCTTATGATTGATTTCACTCTAACTAAAATGATTTGAATAGTGTGAGGGATGTCCTGATTTTAAGAGGCACAGCCGAATTTTCAATGCTTGAATATGCTTGATCAGGCAATATTAAAGGAAATTTCTGTCAGGTGACAATAAGAACAAGTTTAATTTTTTGAGGAATCCTATTCATTAGAATTTCGTCAAAATCAAGGTTCAAGGACTGGTTTGATAGCAATACGTATATACAAAGCTTATTATCCTTGTAAAAAGAGGCAGTAATAAGAAAGTAGAATTTTCATTGCTTAAAAAAATTTGATATTGTAAAGTTGAAGGAATACTCTATCAAACAAGGTACATGCTGCCATTTTGTAGTAACCTTTAATCTAGAGTACTATCAACAGGGATGTTCCAAAACTCAGGTCTACTGAAGTAATGGAGCTTATCAAGCTTAAAAACAATAACAGATTTCAGAATAATAAGTATATACAAGATTTATTAATCTTTCAAAGTCGTTGATCTAAACACCAGCACCAAAATTAAAATCTATTGGTCCAATATAAAACTGTTAAACCAAAAATTCAGAAGGAAATCAGAAGTGTGTAAAATGAGCAGTGGATTGAGAGTATCCATGATTTTCACGATGCATACAACAAAAAAGATACAGAGAAGGATTTTACTGTCTCATAAATACATGTGTGTGTTTGTAAGTACATGTTAGTTAGTTAATTTTTTGGCCCAAAAAGCAAAAAGCAAGGCCATGTAGGGGGACATGGAGTTATGTACAGGGTGGTATTCATGTAAAGAGTTCAGGCCACTTGAGGTCAAGGGAGACTTTGAACCGAGCGGTGGCCTGAACTCTTTACATGAACACCACCCTGTACATAACTCCATGTCCCTCTACATGGCCTTGCTTTTTGCTTTTTGAGCCAAAAAATTAACTAACTAACTAACATGTACTTACAAACAGTATATATATATGTACTTACAAAGTACATATATATGTATATGTATGCATATATAAATGCATATATGTATAAAACAGTCTGTAGTTCAGAACTATTCAGCAATGCAATATGCTGAGGATGCATGTTTCATAAATTCTGATTGAGCATTTTGTTCTTTCACTTTCTTTTTGTAAGGTTTCCAAATGTTGTGCCTACCTTGGCTATTCTAATATCAATTTCTTTGTCTAAAGATAAGTGATGACACAGAAGAGCCTAAACAGAAAAATTATCAACTTTTACTAACTGGCGTCAATCCAAGATGATGTAAACAGGAGTACAGCATTCTTGTGATAAGATAATTGCTTTCTTTGTGCTGAATTTTAGTGAAATGACTTTGCCTGCCAAGGAAAGATTGTCAGCAAATTGCAAGCTTGTTGAATTATGGATTTTGATACCTTGGTTTCGCTATTCAATCATACTATGTTCAATAAGAATTCATCTGTTCTCCAGTGGAGGAAATATCAGCAGAGGTTTCTTTGGATTCACACTACAGAAAACAGAGTTAAGGCAAATGTGCAACCCTGCATGATTCCACTCTTAGTATCAACACTGTCTGGAGTTGGGCCATCAAACCCTACAGTGACTTCCACATCGTCATGGAAGAAGGTAACTACCTTGAGTAATCCTGGAAAGTATCTCGTATTATTTAATACTTTAGAAAGTCATGGCATGCTGACTGGAGCAAATGCTTCAGTTAGATCTATAAAGGGAATATAATGGTCCTTCCTTTTTTCATGACACTCTTTCTGAAGCAGATACAGTAAGAATACCATGTCAGTAGTACATTTGTCAGACCTGAACCCATTTTATTCCAAATAGTTTTCTTTCTACCAAATTTCATAGTTGCTTAAAAAGAATACTGGCTTATACTTTTCTTTTGTTAAATAAACACCTTTATAATTAATGCTGATACTCCTGTCTCATTTGTTCTTATATTAATACGATATTAGCATTTGTCATTTTACATTGGATGGTTTCCTGTCTCCAGCAAAGGGCGAAATGCTTGTAGAGATTAGGCAAAATGAGAGAAATGGCTCATGGTTGTAAGAAGGGTAAGTGGTATCAGGGTAAAGCGTTCTCACCATGGCCACTTGAGAAGTTCACCCAAGAAATTGTCACTGCCTGCTTGGCTGTTGAAATGCTGAATAATTTATGTAAAACTTTCAAAAGTCCTTCCTCAGTAGGTTCTACATTTAGTTCTAATAATTTAGGGCTCATGTTTCCATGGTGTCATGTTATTCTGTTGTTTGCTTTCATATATATATGAGGTATCCCCTTATCCCCTTCCTCTTAATATATATGATTTTGTGTATCTGTATGTGTGTCACTTCTATTTTGTAAGTATTATAAATCTTCCACCGAGGAGGGAGCCAGTTTCAAACAGAGATACAAGGCTCTATCTATGGGATGTAGTTAACACAGAAAAATCTTGCATATTTTTACTGTTCCATTCACAGACTGCACTTATAATGTAGGAAGTAGCAAGTCAATTTCTCTTATATAATTCCAGTTTATATGTTTGCATGTATGTATGTATAGAGGGATAGAGAGAGAGAGAAAGAGAGACAGACAGACAGACAAATATGTTTATATACATATGTATGTGTGTGTACTCACACTCACATGTACATACACATACATTCAAACATATATACATACATATAAGCATATATATACCTGTATATATATATATATATAAACACATTTATGTTTATAGTTTCTGAGGAGAAAGTGGCCCCTTAATACTTTAATACAACAATAGGATAATCTTATTTTGAGTTATGTGACATAAGTCTGTAAAATTGATTAAGATAGCCTCCAAGAAATTAATTATGTACCATTTAGCTTAAGTTGGTTGTCAATGTATGGACAGATAAAATGGAATGAGAGATGAAAACTGGACGAGCAATGCTGCAAGCTGATGACCGGTCGATTAACAGTGGCCAGAGAAATGAAAGGTTAGGATGAAGGAGACAGTGAACATGAAGTCCAGACAAACTGAAGCAGCACTATCAGCCAAAACAACAATAACAACTTCACCAACATCTCCTATTGCCATCACAACAAAAACAACAGATTGGTTTGTTCATAATATCCGCAAGGTTGTTTAATTAAACAAACTTTTATATTTAACTGTCTTATAAGCTTATTAAATATTGCAACCTAAGGCGAATTTCTAAATAATGGAAATTACATGACAAAACCATCTTATTCTAAATAGTTTAAGATGATCAAAAGTTTCAAATCAGACACTGAAATGGCAAATCTGTATTCAATATATCTTGAAGATTTGAATATAACTGGTTATTCCACATTTTGGCATAACAACAGAAATGAAACTTCAAGTAATTAATCTAAAATTTTGTCGAATTTTATGAAGGAAGTTGATTATCTATAAAGTTTTTAATGAAGACAATTTTAGTCAAAACCATAACTTCAGTTGCATAATGAATACAAACTGACCCCTCCTGGGATTCACCTATAACACTTTATATATTTACTCTGTCATTTTGATATTTTGGTATATTAATAGTCTTTCAATTCTGGCATCGTATCAATGTTGGTATTTATCATTCTTTGTAATACAGTAAACTAGCTTTTCTGTTAACAAATTTGTCAATAACTATACAGTATACTTGCACATAACTGTCTGCTATCCATATATATATATACATCTACTATATATGTGGGAAATTCTGTCTGTGTGTATGTTTGTGGAGTTGTTAGCTAATTCCTCCTACATTGTTTTATTGATTTTGATGAATCTTGACACGTGAGTAGAACTCATGTCTGGAAACCTCATGGCATCAATAATAGGGACCCTGGAAGGGATCCTTATATATAGCCAAGGGAAATAACCCATTCATTTTCCTAAATTATTTGGTAAAAATGAAAATGAGTATGATTATTTCCTAGTATTTGAACTGTTAGAGCTATTTTCGCAATTTATCCATTACAACTCTTAAACAAGTAAATAGTATTTTCCTAAACAATAGACTCCCAATCACTGTGACTAAGATAGCAGATACTTTTACTAAGTGCAGAGATTCAGCAACCATGACTGAGAAATAGAGTTGAATGCTTTCCTTTAATCAAGGTATATTATAACAAGAACCCTGTGAAATTTTCTTACTTTGGATTGCACAACTTTTTTAACAAAAATTGCTCAGCATATCCCTGCACTCTCTTCTTTCCGCCTGCCTGTTTGCCACTTACCGTATTGTTGGCCTCACAATTGGTTAAGGCAGCTTACATAAAGCTTGTATAAAATGTCTAGTCAAGTAATGAGCCTATAGTTTTTCTGCCAAGTTGATGGTTTTATTCTTGGTTACAATATTCATCCATGCTATAGCAAGCTAGTTTGATATGTCAAACTAGCCTTCTGTAATCATTTTGTAGATATGTATCAATGGCTATTGGTAAGTCAGTCTTTTGTATCAGTATCTGGCCGTTAGGTATCCTTTGGGTGCTTTACCATTATTTAGTTTGCCTACCCATATGATGAAAATTAAATGTTTAATTGTGCATGTTTTACTGCTAATGCTAGTTGAGTATTTTCTCCTAATTGCATTTAGCCACGATGCCTTCTGTTTCAAATCTCTCTTTACTTTTCAGACCTTTAAGACCAAAATTATTCAAGATATTGAAATGGGGATTTGTTAATGGTAATACTTTTCTTTCTCATCTCCCAGTATAATGCATGTGGATTGAAATCAAACTTGTGATTTATAATGACTTGCTCAACAATGTTCCTATGATAATGAAATTTTCTGCTTAGCATTCTGAATTCATGCTTTAAAGTAATTAGCTTTCCCTCAAGAGCTTGGCATGAAGAGACACCACAGACTTAATTTTTCATAAGATGTAAATAGTGAGCTCATTATTACCCTTATATTTCATTGTCATGGTTAAATATCCTAAATAGTGATGCTTATTATTGATATTTACTTCAAGTTTTGTTTCCACTTAGGTCTGCTTCTGATTAGTAATTTCATTAGCATATGCACTGTAGGTTTCTCCTAGCGTTCTTTAAGAATAATAGCAGCTGTGATATAAATTGTCCAGTAATTAACATCACATGATTCCTTGTGCTCACTAGCAACATTATTGACAACTTTTAACATGAGACCAGTTAAACTTCTCTTTAATCACACTAAAAGTAGTCTGTCACTCAATGATAGCTTAGGAAAACTGAAAAAATTATTTTACAAATTGTGGTTTCAAAATGTTCTTAAATTGAATATATTCCACAGTCTTCTCGGTCTTCAGTTGCATGTGAAGATATATAAGAATTTAGTGATGGCAGAAATGGTTTGCTTACATTATTTTTGATTTCTATTATGGCAGATTTTTTATGATTCTCAATATTTTGAGAAGATCAATTAGCATCACGAGTTGGAATAGAAAATACTATCTGTGATAGCCATTTTTTACAAATGAAAATGCTTGTTGCCAAAATTGTTTTGCCATAAAGTGATTTTAGCTTGAGGAATCTTCATTCAAGAATTTTTTAGCTGCTTCATATAACAGATAGAAGGGTTATCTCTGGCTTTTCATAGCATCAAAGTCGATCTTGATTTAAATTTAAATGTATGTACTTTATGTGAATAAATATGTGTATGTGTGGGTGTTTTTATGTGTGTGCGTGTGTGCGTGTAAACATATATATATATATTGAAGAGTACTTTTATTAATTTGTGGACTTAGAATCTATGAGTTGAGAGAGTAATTTGTTAGAAATTCTGCCTTAAGCATAAAGTTGTTTACAAAAATGATATATGATAGAATTACTAGAATAATATTTTATTCATTTACCAATATAAAGTTGAGTTGTAGATAGGTATAAATCTGTTGGCTTGAGTCTAAATTGCAAATATATATAAACTGCATAATGAAATTGGCCCAATTACCATGAGTAAAATATTGGGTACCAGATACATTGAACTAGATCATAAAATGGAAACCTCAATATGGATAATACTGGTGTCCTAATATCAGTGCAGGACAAATTAACAATATTGAATAAAAATTATTCTATGTTACCTTTATAGATTCTACTAACAGTCCATTTGAATTCATTATGATAAAAATTTAGCAGCTTTTTTGTTTCATGATGTGATTTGTATTGATGAAACCATCTCGCTAGTTACTTTGGTAATCACTCCATTTGAGATTTCCTGTTATGTGTCTTTGGATTACATCTTTATACATAGCAACAAAGGAGATTCTACCAAGTCATATGATTTAATGGTGTCTATGAACAGACGTCTATAGAGTCAATTTACCTGCCAAAGACAGAATCAAAATTCCATATCTTTTCTCAAATTACACACTACCATCTTTTTTATTAGAAGAACATATTGGATAATGTGGCAAATAAAAAACATGATGTCATGATTGAAACACTTTTAATCATAGGCCCACTGGTTCAGGGCTAACATGAAGCTAAACAACAACTTCATTAGTTATCTAGAGTATTCTGATATCTCATAGATATTTCCATTAAGATTTAACTCATTAGAGGATTTGGCAACAGTTGTCAGTCCAAATGGCAAAGAGTGACAAATGGGAATGGAGGGCTTCAGACTTATGAAACTACTTCTGTGCAAACAATTTACAAAAAAGACATCTAAATTTCACAGTTTCACATATTTTACAAATTGAGTGTGATGTTGGGAAACTTTCTGGCTTCCATCAATGTGTTTGCCATATATATGATTACAAATTAGATATGTGAAGAACATACCATAAATATTTATTCTTGAAGAGGTTTTACTTAGAGACCGATGATAGGTTTTATTGCAGAAAATGGGGAAAGCATCTTAATAGTCTAGTTTTTTATTATGTGCAAATTATACTTTTAATTAAAATTAATTTTTGCTTACATTTTAATGTTATTATACCATCTTATAATATTCTTCAAATGTTGACATTTTCCTTAAAGTATTTTCTGAACACTCTTGGTAGGATAATCACATAAGTGTTAAACAATTTTATACTTCATTGTTCAGCTAAACAAACTGACTGTTCTGGAGTAATGAACCTTGCCAAAGACCAAAATGTAATGAAATAAGGGAGACAACCACAACCAAGTATCTGTGAAATAAAAAAATGCAATAAAATCCAACGGACATGAAAGAAATAATGGGAAAATGTTCAAGATTTTTTTAGCTTAAAAAGTTACTTTATTCAAACAATATGTCAAAGGTTTATAATCAAACAAAAAAATTAATAATACTTTGTTCTTAGTCTTTATCTTAAACT